>NC_054706.1:74711626-75011626 GCF_016097555.1 Gigantopelta aegis | reverse complement strand
ATTGCCGGCAATATCTCGGTTATATCCGTGAATAGTATTAGGGAAGGTGGTTGAGACCGACTTTGGGGTATCCACGTGCATAACACAGTTGTCGTCACTGACAAATTGAACTCCGCCAGATCTGATACAAAGTACCTTAACTGCCTTGAACATTTTCGACCTCAGGTATGGGCACTTGATCAGATGATTGCGAACGTGCAGGTGCGTTACTGGCGTAGTTGACTTGAAGTCAGCCAGTGATTATTTCAATCACAACTTCGCGTCAAATTCCGTAGGCTAATTTATATTATACCAACAGATCTTATCGAGTTAAAAAGTTGATAACTTGCTTAATACAAAACACAAATATTCGTACGTTTTTGTAATAAGCCTATTATAGATTTCTGTAAGGCGTTTACGTTGGGTGAAATTTTCTAATTTGATCAAGAATCAGTAATAAACGCAGTTGTATAACGTTCCGGTACTGTTAATAAATAAATATAAGTATTGCCGAATAATTCCGAATAGCTTCGTATAAAAAAAAATCAACACTGTAATCAAGGTAATTAAAATAGTATTTTCCTCATTGTTAACAGAATTTACCTTATTTTTGGTGCATGCAGAATTTTAATGGTGCATGTAAAAAAATTCAGCATGCACCTGGTGCATGTAGATTTTTTTTTTCATTTCTAGCCCTGGAATGCAATGTTCAATATTTTAGCTGCATAATTCTACAATCAGGTATAACTGACCAATTCTGTCACAAAACGTTTATTGTAATCTCATAAATGACCGGGACAAAATAGAATGTGTATTGTATGGCAAATAAAACTGTTACTGAATACTTACAGATAAACAATAGAATGCGTAATGCACAGCTGGGAGGTAACATCCTATGATACCGATGGAAATTCCTGTCAGATCGACGGCCAGCCACCGTTTACTAGCTCGCTCAGAGTGACAGCAGAATATATGGAAACCAGTGGAACACAGCATACAGAACTGAAACAAAGTGAAACACAGCATACAGAAATGAAACAAAGTGAAACAGCATATAGAACTGAAACAAAATAAAATATAGCATACATAACAGAAACAAAGTGAAACATAACTTACAGAATTAACACAAAGTGAAACAGCATACAAAACTGAAACACTACATGCATAATAGAAACAAAGTGAAACATGTACAGCATTAGAAATACAAAGTGAAACATGTACAGCATGCAGACTAGAAACAAAGAAAAACAGTAAACAAAAGAAATAAAATGAATCAGCATGTACAACAGAAACATAATGAAACACAGCAACAGAACAGAACATAGTAAAACACAGCATGCAGAAAAGAAACTAAAAAAGAAGTGAAACACAATGCACAATGGAAACAAAGTGGAAGACGACGGCAAACAGAACTGAAACAAAGTGAAATAGCATGCACAACTGAAACACACCAAACAGAATAGAAAGAAAGTGAAACACGCCAACAAGAATAGAAAGAAAGTGAAACACAGCATGCAGAATAGAAACCAAGTGAAACACAGCATGCAGAATAGAAAGTGAAACACACCATACAGAACAGAAAGAAAAGTGAAACACACCATGCAGAACAGAAACAAAGTAAAACACAGCAACAGAACAGAAACACAGCAACAGAACAGAAACAAAGTAAAACACAGCAACAGAACAGAAACACAGTATACAGAACAGAAACACAGCAACAGAACAGAAACACAGTATACAGAACAGAAACACAGCAACAGAACAGAAACACAGTATACAGAACAGAAACACAGCAACAGAACAGAAACAAAGTAAAACACAGCAACAGAACAGAAACAAAGTAAAACACAGCAACAGAACAGAAACACAGTATACAGAATAGAAACACAGTAAAACACAGCAACAGAACAGAAACAGTATACAGAATAGAAACAAAGTAAAACACAGCATACAGAATAGAAACAAAGTAAAACACAGCAACAGAACAGAAACAAAGTAAAACACAGCAACAGAACAGAAACACAGTATACAGAATAGAAACACAGCAACAGAACAGAAACACAGTATACAGAATAGAAACAAAGTAAAACACAGCAACAGAACAGAAACACAGCATACAGAATAGAAATAAAGTAAAACACAGCAACAGAACAGAAACACAGCATACAGAATAGAAACAAAGTGAAACACAGCAACAGAACAGAAACACAGTATACAGAATAGAAACAAAGTAAAACACAGCAACAGAACAGAAACACAGTATACAGAATAGAAATAAAGTAAAACACAGCAACAGAACAGAAACACAGCATACAGAATAGAAATAAAGTAAAACATAGCAACAGAACAGAAACACAGCATACAGAATAGAAACACAGCAACAGAACAGAAACACAGCATACAGAATAGAAACAAACTAAAACACAGCAACAGAACAGAAACACAGCAACAGAACAGAAACACAGCATACAGAATAGAAACAAAGTAAAACACAGCAACAAAACAGAAACACAGCATACAGAATAGAAATAAAGTAAAACACAGCAACAGAACAGAAACACAGTATACAGAATAGAAACACAGCAACAGAACAGAAACACAGCATGCAGAATAGAAACAAAGTGAAACACAGCAACAGAACAGAAACACAGCATGCAGAATAGAAACAAAGTGAAACACAGCAACAGAACAGAAACACAGCATGCAAATAGAAACAAAGTGAAACACAGCAACAGAACAGAAACACAGAATGCAGAATAGAAACAAAGTGAAACACAGCAACAGAACAGAAACACAGCATACAGAATAGAAACACAGCATACAGAATAGAAACAAAGTGAAAGAGAAAACAGAAAAAAAGAAGTGAAACACAATGTACAATGGAAACAAAGTGGAAGACAGCAAACAGAACTGGAACAAAGTGAAACAGCATGCACAAATGAAATAAAATAAAACATACCATGCAGAATAGAAAGAAAGTGAAACACACAATGCAGAATAGAAAGAAAGTGAAACGCAGTATGCAGAATACACACAAAGCTAAACAGTAACCAGAACTGAAACAAAGTGAAACACAGCATGCAGAATAGAAACAAAGTGAAACACACCATGCAGAATAGAAAAAAAGAGTGAAACACAGCATACAGAACTGAAACAAAGTGAAACATTGCATGCAGAATACAAAGTGAAACAGCACGCAGAACTGAATCAGAATGAAACAGCATGCAAACAAAGTGAAACACAGCATGTAGACCTGAAACATAGCATACAGAATTAACACAAAGTGAAACACAGCATGCAAACCTGAAACATAGCATACAGAATTAACACAAAGTGAAACACAGCATGCAGACCTGAAACACAACATACAGAATTAACACAAAGTGAAACAAAACAGGAAACACTTTCTAATACAAACAAAGTGAAACACATACAGCATGCACAATACAAAGTGAAACATGTACAGCATGCAGAATAGAAACAAAGTGAAACAAAAAACAGAAAAGAAATAAAGTGAAACAGTATGTACAATAGAAACAAAGTGAAACACAGCAAACAGAACTGAAACAAAGTGAAACACAGCATGCAGAACTAAACAAAGTGCTACACAGAATGCAGAACTGAAACACAACATGCAGAACTGAAACAAAATGAAACACAACATGCAGAATAAAAACAACATGAAACAGCATACAGAACTGAAAGAATGTGAAAATAAAAATGAAGCAAAACACAACATACAGAAAATAAACAAAGTGAAACACTGCATGCAGAATAGAAACAAAGTGAAACATAGCAAACAGGATACAAAGTGAAACACGTACAACATGCAGAATACAAAGTGAAACACGTACAACATGCAGAATACAAAAAAAGTGAAACAGCAAAGACAATTATAATAGAAACAAAGTAAAACACATCATGCAGAACTTAAACAAAGTAAAACACAGCAAGCAGAAGAAGTGATACAGAAGACATAACCAAAACAAAGTGAAACAGCAAACATAACTGCAACAAAGTGAAACACAGCATGCAAACTGAAACAAAGTGTAATACAGCAAACAACACTGAAACGAAGTGAAATACAGCATGCATAACTGAAACAAAATAAAACAGCATACAGAAATGAAACTCAATATATATAACTGAAACAAAGTGGAACACACCATATAAAACTGAAACAAAGTAGAATCATGAACATAAAATATATTTTTAAAATACATCATTAATGATCACAAATTGGTTTTATCAACATTAAGATTGCAGAAAATAATAATACTTTAAAAAGAAATGCAAATATGCATGTGTAGACTTTATTAATAAATGAACTGTTTTGTTTTTGTTTTCATACATCCATGCTTTCAGGATTTAGACTGAAGCCCATAAAATATTAGTCATTTGGCAAATAAAAAAAGAAATATGTCAAACAGCTAAAATGGCTGTACATCTATAAATGACCGACCATTTTCAAATTAGCTTTTGGCCAATAAGTAATGAAATATATCTGCCAAATTCAACTTTAATTTGCATATGTCGATTTGGCGAGCGATTGCTTAAACCCTGTGCTTTACATACACTGATCCTACAGACCAGGGCCTTGTTCTACAAAGTGCTCTTAGTGCCAAGATCACCTTAAGCACATAAGGCAGTTATGCAACTGAAATGATCTTAGTGCTAATATCGCTTTGTGGAACTGGCCCCAGCTATGTATATATTTAAGATAGATGGTACATGTGTGATGAAGTCGTACTTGATAACAAAGCAGGCCGATCGTGACGATCATGTGGTCTGCTAGCGTGCCGTTGTATCTGGGGATGACGATGAGGTTGTCGTACAGAGTGATGAGAAGAAAAATAAAAAATCCTCCAAAGTGAGTCCAGATGTTCACTGTCTCATTGGACCACACAAACAAACTAAAAAACACAAACACACGCAGTCATGTAGTTGTAACAAACTTTATAAACATGCATAGTTTTAACATTGTTTATAAACATTTACTTTTAACATGTTTTAAATAAAGTAAAAAGAAAGAATGCATACCCATGCACATACAAATAAATATACATATATATACTGATATGTATTTTAGAATGGTTTTAATTGCCTATAAACAGACTTTAGTAACAACACTTAACTGAACAATTAAATTTATAGTGTAAACATTAATAAATGCTCTGAAAAAGGTTTATAACATGTATATATTCTTAATTTAAAGAATGTTTTGATTATACATTTCGATAATTCGTACAGACTACAGTCATTTACATGTTGTATGTACATTAAGATAATTAATTAACCTTCAGAACTGTGACACAATTCTAAAAATGCATAGTGAACCATTTCACTTTTATCAACAAATCCATTTCCTTTTTCTCCTAATTCTATCAATACCTCCCATATTACCTTTTTAAACAGAGGCTGAAAGGCAAGAAGACTCTGTAGCCTTTCACAACAAAAGGATTTCCCTGCATGAAGTCTGGAATCTCATGATACTTGAAGAGTGGAATGTCCTTCACAGTCGCATCACACAGTCCAGTACTACACGTACTGTCGAGAGGGCGATCGATCTCAAGGTCAAGGACATGGTATGCATCATCAGCGTACTGGTTCCCAGTCGACACTAGTCTGTTCTTAACAGTGTCCAACCCACTGATGACAACACCACCTTCAGAAGACATCATTCCACACCTCCACACCTAAAAACTATTAAAAATATTATATAATTAGTGATTTGTGTTACTTTTTTCACTTCATTATCAAACAAGTGTATAAAATTTGTACTACACAGAATTTTTTAAAATTTTATTTTGATAAGCAAACAGATTGAAAATTGATTAACAACTACTATTTATAATTTAATGTTTAGAATTGAGTAGCAATCTCTAAAACTTGCACAGCAAATCGCTATGTGATGCTGAACAAAATGTTTCCTGTAAGCTACTGTTATCATCCAGATTTAAGATGATTGCATGGAGTTTTGAAAACTGGAATTTTTGCATTATAAAATGCTAATAACAGTTATAGCCTACAGTTTGTGGCAAAAAGTATGTACTAGACCTGTTTTTCCTTGACTTGCAACTTTATACAAGCAGGGGACAATATTTCGAAATCTGAGGGAACCAGTCGGTTCACTTGGTTTTTACCTAGGTAACCAATTGTTCGGTTACGTGAATTATATCTGCGTAACCCGTAGGTTACCTGATCAGTTACTTCAAAATTACGTTGAAATTATATTTTAAATACATAGTTTTTAGCTATAAACATAAAGTTAAAACAAATACAAAAGAAAACATT
Source organism: Gigantopelta aegis (assembly GCF_016097555.1). NCBI lineage: Eukaryota > Metazoa > Mollusca > Gastropoda > Neomphalida > Peltospiridae > Gigantopelta > Gigantopelta aegis. The sequence continues at coordinate 75,005,353 of NC_054706.1, read as the reverse complement.
TTACAAAAAAAAAATGTCTTTAATGCTTGCTAAAGTTAACAATATTATAAAAGAACTGAATATCAGCCCCACTACTGAAACAAAATACAGGGGTGTAGCGGGGATATTTGGGGGGCCTCCCCCTGTGAAAATTTTGAAAATCAGGACGCCTGTAGATGCAATATTAGCCTTTTCGGAGGCTTTTTTTTTTTTTTTTTTTTTTTTCCGAGTCAATTTTAAGAGGATATTTTATAGAATAATTACAGCCTCGACCTATTCCCGGATTTAGTTTTTGCATTACGCACATGTGTACTGTGCGTAATGGGCGCTACGCCTTTGAAATATATACATAATCATTTGGAGGGATTCCTTTTTGCGTTGGCTATGCTACTTTTACTTTATCGATGGTACTTCTATACTAGTGACATTCCAAATGTTTTAGTTTTTTTAAAGCTCATTATGCGATGTTAGTATTTTAAAAATTTTGTGACATTTTTGGCTTCCTGTTTACGTTTAAACTGTTTTTAACATATGCAAAATTATAGCCAATCCAATATTATATCTACATATATACCTTTACTCTCGAGTGCCTATTAAACATAGGGGCTGAATAAGCATAGGGTCTGGAAAATTTTCTAAAATCAATTAAAAGTAGGGTGTGGAATTAACATAGGGTGTGGAATTTTTTTTTAAAACCAATAAGAGTAGAGTGCGGAATTAGCATAGGGTCTGGGAATTTAGCTAAGCTGTAAAAATTTACTAGTAATGAAAACAATTTGGTTTGACGGAAAAATAAAAATAAGTGTTTTGGAAATATCAAAAATATACTATTGTTGTGTCAGTGTTCTCGCTGCTCCATTTAAGCAGGGCGGCCCGCCCTGCTATTGCATTTTGCCACCCTCCTTTCACGTTCTCCGCCCTCCTTTATTTTTCTGCGCCCCTCTTTATTTTCCAGCACCTATCTCCGCTATTTCCAAATGCACACTTATTTCCACACATAAAAAAAACAACAATCAGTCTGCCCACTGGACATCAAAGGAAACAAGCCGCGTTGTGTACCAAACAGCAACCGACGAAACATTTACGACGGTTACCGTAACATAATTTAATAGTATTTTTAACAGCCTCTATTTTGTCCTATACCTGTATCCATTTGTATGTTTAATACAAACACTTTTTGAGCAATGAAAACATTTTTATTTTTTTATGGATTCGGCAATCTCCGACTGGAAAACCCCCACTTATTTGGCTCCAAATTTGTCACGTGATCAGAACGGTCACTATATCTTTTGTTTCCACTAACTGTCGTCTGATATTTTGTCCTCAGTTACAGATATAATTGATTGTAACTGACGATTTTTACTTTCTGTCATTTGTCATTCTGTTTATTCAGCAGTTCTTATAACATATTGTACACTTTTCATTGGGGGGGGGGGGGGAGAGAGATATCACTGCTTATAAAATCAACAGAAATGGAGTGTTTGGCATTAAAATCATTCATCTTGGGTGCCAAATAATATATACACCGCCACTACAAAAATTAAACTACTTTTTATCAGTTGGCGATAATATTTGATCACAGCAATCGATTCATTCGATGAAGATGGGAATAAAAAATAAAAATTGGACATTAGGGGATCACACAAATGTCTTTTTTGTTTTTCGTGTATCTTGAAATCTTTATTAAAATAATAATATTAAAAATTTGATCAGTTCAGCAAAACCGGAACTGACAGTGAATATCAGACCGATAACATCTTCGGTTCAGTTAAAAAACGAGTCTGCTTATATTTCGTATAAACTTTTTGTAATCAAAATAAGGAGTTTGTCTTTCTACAAAGTCTATCAACACACAACAACATGGTAACCACCAAGATACCAAAACAATCAGGGTGGATGACAGCTCGCTAGATTCATCTCCTATATTTAACAGATGGTCAATTATAACAAAATGTAATCTCATCAACTTAATTTTTTACCTGTATCATTCTTTATTTTTAAAGCATAGATGGGGGACACTTATGATGCCAGGGGCTGGCATGCATAAATCTCAGCTGAAGATTCACAAACAACTGTGGTCATCGGCCATGCCAGCTGTTAGCGGAACGCGCCGGAACTGGAACGCGGTTAGGGGATTTTTCTCGCTAATTTCTAATAAACTCTATTTGCAAGTGAAAATAAAAAGGTTGAGTGGAATTTGTAATTAAAATGAGTGGAAGATGTAATGTTAAAAAATATATATAAAAAGAGGAAAGAATGTAGATAAAGTTTGGGCCAGTTCCCCTTATCCTAAAGGAACTGTACTTTATCTACTCTAGTATACATAGCTTAACAAAAAGTTATATTTACCTTTAAGAATTCGGTAACCCCGTCTTCAATGTTTGGTGATGGTGAAAAGATGAAGTGTTGAAGTGTAATTGATTAATTTATATAAAGTGCTTGCATGAACTATTGCATCAATTTACAGGCGAGCACTCAATCGAACACATCCTAGGAATTTACCCAACCGAATAAAACCGAACTGAGCCGAGCGATAAAAACAAAATGGCGGCCAACAATGTTCGGAAACGTGCGTTTACATTTTGTTGTAGAGTAACATACTTTGTTGTGCCGTAATGGTTCAAATGATCAATTAAGCATAAAAACAATAACATTTAATCTTTCTATTAAATGAAGTTATCAAAGTAACAACATATAATTATTTGCCAATTAAATTGTTTTATTGACTCTTAGTTATTGTAATAAATGCATATTCAGAGGCTTAAAATAACAAATTATTAAGGTTTGTGTGCTGTCAATTGTGACGTTACATCACATTGTTATAAGTGACGTCATATTGAGGTATGACGTAAGTTAGTTGATTAAAGTTTTAAACTTAAAACATTTCAAGTGTTGGCCGAGTATTTACAAACAAATGAAAACAACATAAATTTGACACAACAGTATATCGTTTGTCAAGACAAGACGTGTACCGTGCTTTAGAAGTTTAGTTTTGCAAATTACGAAGAGTAAAAGTTGTGCTATATTCGTGAGAAAGGAATATTGCGAAATATTTCCAAACTACCCAAGATAATCATCAGAGGGCTACATACCCTAAGTGAGTATTAGCAGAAATGGCTGTTATTCAGCCAGAGGAGACCAGCACTGAGTATGTCAGCTGTCAACGAAATGGATGGACAATTCCTCCAGATCTGTATCAACTCATTGCCTGGGCTGGTGAAATCTTTTTCATACTGATAAACTATGGAATGATTGTTCCTTCCCTTCCTGGAGAATTGCAAGCCGTATGTTACGTTGTGAACGGCTTGGCTACTGTGGCACACATCCTGTGTGTATTAATTACAACCTCCATCAACACAGTGCACGAGGCCGTGTTACAGAAACCAGTGCAACGGACGTTGGCCATCTTTGACAGGGAGAAATATGATCACGTCATCGAGGATCAGTACTGTCACCTCTGTGAAATCAATGTCGATGAGAAAACCAAACATTGCAGAGCCTGCAACAAATGCATTGCACACTTTGACCACCACTGTGAATGGCTCAACAACTGCATTGGCAGAAGAAATTATCGATGGTTCATAATGACACTCATAACTGGTGTGGTTTCATTTTCACTCATCCTATGCACATCCCTAGCCCAGTTCACCGGGTACTTCACTGATAGGATGAGTGGCAGAATTCTCCAACCATACCAAGGGAATGGATCCAACAATGCCGTCTTTTTTATTATTTGCCAACCCATACCAAACTGGCTCTGGATGACATTGCAGTCTATGATCATATTTTTCGGCATCACATGTGTCTCTTTAATGATTGCTCTCCTTGGCTTACATTGCTACACAGGTTATAAAAAGATCAGTACATTTCGTCTTATTATGCAAAAGCGAAAAGCCAAAGAAGAAGGATCCCAACAAGAGAGATCGAAACCGAAATGCCTTCTTTCAAGAAAAATCTGGGCCAACATTTTCAAAGTGAATCGTGTCGATCCTTTAAAAGAAACCATTCCAGATGTTGAAAATGGATTATTTTCAAGTATCAACAACGGAGAATCTCATGGACCATGTGTTGACCGCCATGAACAGTCAGAACTTCAAGGTTCAACATCCAGCCACCAGGCGTCTTCACAGTCTGTTGCGATCCATTCAGCAGATGCGAACACCAATATAGGACCACAGCATCTGGAACCCATTGCTTAAGTAGAGCCTTTGAAATCTGGACAGCCTCCCTGGACCTGACAGGAGTAGCTGCAAAGTTTGTGACGCGTTTAATGTCAAGTGTAGAATCCTTATCACTGAGTCTAATTCCTGCTACAGGCATACGTCTCTTTGGTCCTATCTTAATTTACAAATAATGATATTAGACTGAAAATAAAAGAAAACATAATTGTGTAAGTCCTGACAAACAGCACAAAAATACATAAAATTAGTAAATTAGTTTATTTTGGGAATGTATCCTCAAGGTTTTCTATTGGTCAAATACTGGGGCAACCCTCTCTATCATATGTCATTAATTGTTCACGTGGTGATGTGATTGGAATTATAATGACTGAGGTCACATTGCATTGCCATTTGATTATAAATAAAAACAATAAACACATTTTCAAAGATTTCAAATGGATTAAAAGTATTGCAAATGTTCACGGGATGTTGGATGGTGTAATAGTATGCTATAAAAATGGCCGACGTTCATATTATCACTAGTCGATGAATATATATTTACGTTCATTCACATGGTTATCGTCTATTGCGTTTCTGGAAGAAAGAATGTTCACCCTGTCGCGTATGTTCAAAATATGTTGGGAAAATCTATATATTATTCAGTTTAAACGAGTATGGTAATTAAATAAATACACTGGTCGAATACTGGGGTCTCTGCCCTATATAATAAGCAAGGTCGTTTAATATTTCCTATCGTTGTGACTGCTTCTCCTTTGAATTGCCGACATTCATCTTTGTTCTTACCCGATTCCGCACTTCGTACAATATTGTGTACGTCCGCGACGGTCATATATTTATACGATGTCAATGGTGTAGCCAGCATGGGCAGATTTCCCCCAGATTTATTTAATTTTTTTCCCATGACACTGATATTTATTTTACAGGTCTGGGTTTCCCTCAACGTTTTTTCCTCTCTGGCTACGCTCCAGGACGTTGTACTCAAATAGCACTAACTGTTTTATTTCCAATAATTTTATAAAATTATTCAAAATTTGCAAAAAGTAAAAGGACCATTGAATAATTACTCGTCCGTGTTTTTTCACCAACTGCGGTTGTGTGCTCAAAGTGATATTTTTTTTTATATACAAAACGACGTCACGTTTTTTCGAATAATGTTTGGTATGTCTATACCGTACATGTAGGTATTTTGCCTATTTTCGGGTGGTAACTTTAAATTAAGCAGCCAATAAACAAATTTAAAAAAAAAAAAAAAAGAAGAAAGAAAGAAACAGTAAATTACGTGACAAAAAGGTGGGTAATAAATTTCTTACCAGTTATTAGAGCTACAAAGCAGACCTACGTGCACAGTAAAACAGATCGACACGGTATATCTCTTAGAGTAGGCATACATGACAATAGCCCCTGTTTTTGAGAATTTGAGAGTCTGTGTATCAGATATGTATCAGACATAAACTAATGGTCACTTACTCTTATCTAAATCTATGTTCCTTACAGACAACCCATATTTTTAAGGGATGGGCACATATATTTAATAGGATGTTTACATCTATTCTATACAGGTATTTGAAATGTTATACTTTTAACAATGCTGACACCTGTTTCAAACCACGAGTATCCCCCAAACAATGACGTCAGATATGTTATAGTAATGTTATATACTCTTTATATAAGAATCAGAATAATTTATTTGCATAACGCTCGAATATGGGCAGAGCAAAAATAACAATATAATATACATTTATCTGCAGTAACAATAACATAAATATACATTAATTACATATGTAACTATAGTATTTGTATTAGGGAATTCTGTTTGGGGGTACCTGTGCTCCAAACCAGTTCGTTATTACAAATACCTGGACTGTTCAGGTAATCATCTGTTTATGAATTGGTATCAGGAAAACAGTTTTATTATAAATGTAATTCAGATCGGATGGCATAACATTTTCCGTCACTTTAGCAAAATACAGTCTTGTAACCACAGAGTAGACCATTCCGTTCAACAGGCGGCATACATACCTGGTTATTTGTTAGCGAAATGCTTCATTTTACACCACCAAGGTTACACTCAACTCCAAAACTCAACTAATTGTAATAATCTATTATTTGTCCACACTGATAAGTATCAGCCTTTCAAAAAAGTGTCAATAGAGATATATGTAGTTACCATTCATGAGCCAGTTGTTAATCGCCCATTATAAATTTAAAGCTATCTCCTATAGGTATGAGATCAAAGACAGATGACACCTACACAGTATTAAATGATGACTGTGAAGAGTGGGGCCTCATTAAGTCAATCGTCAAGAACGTGTACACATGCAGTTCTGTAAACAAATCTTAGATGTAAAACGAAGCACATCACACATGATAGTATATTATAAACTAGTCCGTTTCCCCCCTTATATAATGTATTATTTGACCACAAAAGTTGGCATTTTATTTGACAACTCGGGAAAATTATAAATTCCGTTTAAGATTTGCAATTCCGCGATTCCATGATCACGGAAAATCAGTACCCCTAATAGAGGCTATATGTAAGCATTTGATAAATTAAGAATTGTAATAAGCGTTGGGTGCCGAATTAGTGCTGGGGGTTACATTTTTTTTAGATGTAATTAAACATAGGGTGCTGAATAAGCGTAGACACAAGATTTTTTCACAAATTTAATAAACGTAGGTGTACGTTTATTTGGCACTCGAGAGTAAGAGATAAAATAGCAATAGATAATTTAGCCGTCCCTAGCGGTCTGAGCACATTTCTTTAAAAGTTTTTTAAAAGTTTAGACTGGTTGCAAGTCACAACTGTTGCAATATAATTTTGTTTACTGGTTTGCTGCGCATCAAGTATCTAAAATTCAGCCTAAAACATTTGTCGGAATACTAGTACTAGTAGTAGTATGTCTGGATGAATAAACTTCCTGTAATCGTGAAGTTTGCAAGTTTTAATTTCTGAACGTTTACAGGTCATGATGTAACCAATTTGCAGTTTGCGTAACCGCCACGCGAACTGAAAGGCGGTCCACGTGAAATATTGTGCCCTGTACAAGATAACAAATGTTGAGATAAGCTATAGTTTGACCCATCCTCCTACAAAAAAGTTTTTTTTTTAGTAAATAATTTCAGTTTGGTTTGACACAAAAATAAAAAGTAAGTGTTTTGAAAAATAAAATAAAATATATATATATATATATATTTATGTGTGCAATTTAGAAAATAACAGGCTCAGAAATAAATAATTTGTAGTAAATTACATACTCATAATGTTACATAGCATGAAAAGAAAGGCGTTCCCTGTGGTGTGGGAAAGAATCCCAGATACGGCCTAGTACTAGTTCATAAAAATAAACTCGAATGTAAATCACAATGTGCATTTACATTCGAGTTTATTTTTATTAACTAGGCCTAGTACTAGTAGTACTAGGTCACAGTAGGTGTATAGACAGTATACACACACAATTAATTACACATTATTAGCACAAAACGGCATCGTATCTTGATTTAATTACAAGTTTAGAATGTCCCCTTTTAAGTTTTACGTAATTAACATTTAATTTAATCTGAGGAAAATTAACCTGAACTATTTATAATAGCTGCAGATTCAATGGTATGGATTCTGATTATAGAAAGTTGTCACGTGAACAGAACACCGGTCAACTCACTACTGCAGCAGAACAAAAACAAAAAACGGATAAAAAATCTTATTACCCGCTGAAAAGCGCACTAATGCATCTAAGACGTTCTTATAGCATTAACCGCCTTCACTCATTTTTATGAATTGCTGATAGATATCCGTCGAATCATCGTTTTATATTTACATGACAACAAACAACCATTGGAAACCATCGTAGACTGGGACACTTACTAGAATTGTGAAGCGTAATATTTTCATAAAGAACTGTTGGACAGTGAAGGATGTGTTCGATTTGATGAGTCGGGGATTTACTCCAGGCGTAATATTAACGTTATTAATAGTCTAGTTAAAAGCTCGTTTTGTTTAACGACACGACTAGAACACATTGATTTATCAATCTTCGGCTATTGCATGTTAACTATTTGGTAATTTGATGTATAGTCTTAGAGAGGAAACCTGTTACATTTTTTCAATTAGTAGCAAGAGATATTTTATGTGCACCATCCCTCAAAAAGGATAATACATACTACGGCCTTTTATATACCAGTCGTGGTGCACTGACTGAAGGGGCCCACCGACGGAGGTTACAGTATATAGCACGGAGTCTAAATAGAACAAAGAAGAAGATTAGAGTATTTGCAACATTATTCGAAAAGATATATTTGGACAACGAAATGTATTGGAATCCTTTCGATTCCATCCAAAACTTATATTACTTTCTGTGTGATACTGACTTTTATTATAAATTTTAATTGTATATATCTGTGATATTTGGATTTTTTTTGCACAGTTCTTTACACTGTATTTTTATTTAATTCTTGAATTTGTATATTGATCATCATTTACGTTTTGCATTTACCATAGTTTGACGCCAAATAGTCGATGTATATTTTTCGTGCTGGGGTGTCGTTGAACATTCATTCATCCCTACTGAAAAAAACAGCAAGGGATCCTTTATATTATTTTGTACTTTTCCATAGACAAGAAAGTACATACATAAAATGACCTTAGATGTACCATTAATTTGCCATCATTGTAGCTCAAGCCAGCTCTCAACTACTGAGCTACATCCTGCCCCGTTATAAATATTGGTGTAGCTGGAGAAGAGGCAATGCACCCATCACACCTCTTCTTTTTCCCACCACCATTTATAGGTCTATTAACCTATTTTGTGATTACTAGTGTTCAACTTATGCAGATGTTTTAGATTAGACTTTTAATAATTATGCTATGGCGACATACAAATTATATGTGTGATGTCGTTAAAATTTGAGTCTATAGACTCTAAAATGTTACAAGTACAGGACTTGGTTATTGTTTTTATTGCCCCCCCCCCCCCCCCCCACACACACACTCCTGTTAGTTTAGATTGGGTACAGATGTGTGCACAAAGTGTAGTTTATTTAGTTTATTGTAGATGTCATAGTCCGTTTATTTCAAAATTGGCATAATTATATAACTCCATAATGAATAGTGTTAAACTCATGTAAAATCACATTGTTTTATACCTATACCAAGATGCCATATGTTTTGCAAAAAATCTCAGACTAAATAAAAAGGTATTCTCATCAAATTGCACAGGTTAAAAATCTCTGTTTTTGATATAGGGATGAAGGCAACTGATGGCACAGCCATGTAAGACCCTTTCTTTTAGTCTCCGTGTACTGCATTATCACTAGCTGTACTAACATTTTGTCTGCACTAATTTACTAAAAATGAGATTTAATCTATACAATTTGATAGTATATTGACAGAAATTTTTAATGTAAAAAATACTATGGGAGTTGGTACAGGTCTAAAAATGTATACATATATGCAATATGTCTTTTTATTCATTTATTCAACTTATTTCCATACTTTTATTGAATTAAAGTTCAAGCATGGTGTCCTGGGCGTACACATCAGCTACCTGGGCTGTCTGTCCAAGACAATGGGTTAGTGGTTAATTGTTAGTGAGAGAATAATCAATGTAACGGTCTTACTCCATGGAGTCGTGGGAGCCGGCACTGGACTGTGAACCAAGTACCTACCAGCCTTATGTCTGATGGCTTAACCACGACACCACTGATGCCGGCACTGGACTGTGAACCAATGTGCACAAAGTGTAGTTTATTTAGTTTATTGTAGATGTCATAGTCCGTTTATTTCAAAATTGGCATAATTATATAACTCCATAATGAATAGTGTTAAACTCATGTAAAATCACATTGTTTTATACCTATACCAAGATGCCATATGTTTTGCAAAAAATCTCAGACTAAATAAAAAGGTATTCTCATCAAATTGCACAGGTTAAAAATCTCTGTTTTTGATATAGGGATGAAGGCAACTGATGGCACAGCCATGTAAGACCCTTTCTTTTAGTCTCCGTGTACTGCATTATCACTAGCTGTACTAACATTTTGTCTGCACTAATTTACTAAAAATGAGATTTAATCTATACAATTTGATGGTATATTGACAGAAATTTTTAATGTAAAAAATACTATGGGAGTTGGTACAGGTCTAAAAATGTATACATATATGCAATATGTCTTTTTATTCATTTATTCAACTTATTTCCATACTTTTATTGAATTAAAGTTCAAGCATGGTGTCCTGGGCGTACACATCAGCTACCTGGGCTGTCTGTCCAAGACAATGGGTTAGTGGTTAATTGTTAGTGAGAGAATAATCAATGTAACGGTCTTACTCCATGGAGTCGTGGGAGCCGGCACTGGACTGTGAACCAAGTACCTACCAGCCTTATGTCTGATGGCTTAACCACGACACCACTGATGCCGGCACTGGACTGTGAACCCTGTACCTACCAGCCTTATGTCTGATGGCTTAACCACGACACCACCGATGCCGGCACTGGGCTGTGAACCAAGTACCTACCAGCCTTATGTCTGATGGCTTAACCACGACACCACCGATGCCGGCACTGGACTGTGAACCAAGTACCTACCAGCCTTATGTCTGATGGCTTAACCACGACACCACCGAGGCCGGCACTGGACTGTGAACCAAGTACCTACCAGCCTTATGTCTGATGGCTTAACCACGACACCACCGAGGCCGGCACTGGACTGTGAACCAAGTACCTACCAGCCTTATGTCTGATGGCTTAACCACGACACCACCGAGGCCGGCACTGGACTGTGAACCAAGTACCTACCAGCCTTATGTCTGATGGCTTAACCACGACACCACCGAGGCCGGCACTGGACTGTGAACCAAGTACCTACCAGCCTTATGTCTGATGGCTTAACCACGACACCACCGAGGCCGGCACTGGACTGTGAACCAAGTACCTACCAGCCTTATGTCTGATGGCTTAACCACGACACCACCGAGGCCGGCACTGGACTGTGAACCAAGTACCTACCAGCCTTATGTCTGATGGCTTAACCACGACACCACCGAGGCCGGCACTGGACTGTGAACCAAGTACCTACCAGCCTTATGTCTGATGGCTTAACCACGACACCACCGAGGCCGGCACTGGACTGTGAACCAAGTACCTACCAGCCTTATGTCTGATGGCTTAACCACGACACCACCGAGGCCGGCACTGGACTGTGAACCAAGTACCTACCAGCCTTATGTCTGATGGCTTAACCACGACACCACCGAGGCCGGCACTGGACTGTGAACCAAGTACCTACCAGCCTTATGTCTGATGGCTTAACCACGACACCACCGAGGCCGGCACTGGACTGTGAACCAAGTACCTACCAGCCTTATGTCTGATGGCTTAACCACGACACCACCGATGCCGGCACTGGACTGTGAACCAAGTACCTACCAGCCTTATGTCTGATGGCTTAACCACGACACCACCGATGCCGGCACTGGACTGTGAACCAAGTACCTACCAGCCTTATGTCTGATGGCTTAACCACGACACCACTGATGCCAATTCATCAGTTACCTTTTCATGAAAATGGACTATATCGCCAAGGGAGATAATTCATCTTTATGCATAATTTTATCATAATCATTATGTCATGTGATAAAATCACAATACTTGAACTCAAAATGGGCTGTTTGTTTGATTAAGAATAGTAACATAAAACACAAAATACACTTTAATTTATTAGAACCATTTATTTTAAAATGAAAATAAAACATGTCACTTAAAATGTAAAACTATAACCAGTGTTGCACAGAGTTACATTTAATAATAAAAAACACACAGAGAAAACATCTTATTCAGCCGCTTTAAGTAGATACTATATGTATTTTACAAATAGTCTCTACAAACTGAAGCATCCAAATATAGTTCTAATAAAATATCTTGTCTGAGTGTATTAATGTGACACAATGGAAGAATCAACATCCATTTATCCACTAATTAAATTGATTTGCTTTTTAACTTAATTCTTTTTATATAAAAAAAGAGATAATTTTATAAGTACTAATTCTTTTTCACATGAAACAAGGAAAATATATATTATTGTACTAAGAAAAATAATTCAATAATAAAAATAATGAAATTATTATACCGGTAATATAAATACATATACAATTAAATTAAATAATGAAAACCCTTACAAACATGACTTTAAAGTAACTAAACGAATATATACAATTATAAGTTTTTAATATCAGATAACCCTCCACAACTAAAAACATTTGAACTTTCAATTTTGGTTTACATTTCATTAAAAATAAAACTTTCTGTTAAAAATGTATCTATTATTTGCTTGTGACATAAAGGACCAAAGTGTTCCATATTAGTGACATCACAACAACAGAGAAAAACATAAGAAAGTACTGTGAATGATTTGCATAAAACAAGATCACAAAATGTTTGCCATTCACACAATTTTCATTTTTACAAACTAATTTAACAGTATATGATTAAGTTTTCCTCCTCGTTATGTGGTCATAAATAACAACTTGAGTGTAACGAGGTGTTTCTATCACAGTGCGAGTAGAGTTGTCTCCCGGGGTGGCCGCCTGCAACACAAAACAGAAAATATTAATAACAGTAATTTATAACTTGTTATATGACTACAGAATTTGTCTATGGAAAACAGCATGGATTTGTCTTTACATAACAAGAATACCACTGAATTAAATGATTCACCGACCATAAAACGTTTGATGCCATATGATGTACATCCGTGGGTGCAACTATAAACCAAGTTTCATTGAACTAAGACTTATAATTTGTGAAAAACTTATCTCAATGTGAAACTTTAATGTGAATCTTTAATACCTATATATTGCCTTTTTACTTCATAAAGGCAAGGCAATAAAAATATCAAAACCATTAGCAGATTCATTGTCATAGCTCTGTACAAGAGACAGTGCTCTAAACAATGCTTTGGTCTCACTACACAGTTCACTTCTGGGTGAGAAATCATTTATCATGGTCCACTATAGTTCCTAATTGTGACATATGTTGTTGTTCACATATTCACTTCTAGTAATTGGGGAAGAAATAAAGCAATTTGTATTTTCAGTGATAAGCCTTCTCGGTGGATTTTGCCAATGTTATTTTGTAATATTGTGCATTGACTTTTTGGGACATGGGTGTATAGCAGAAGAGGTGGCCAGTGTGAATGGGTTTCTGAACCAACTGGTTGTACAGCCAGATGTGGTCATATAACTGAGACGAAAATGTTCTAAATTTTGGAGTGCAGGGCTTGAACTTAAGAATTTATCACCCACAGCAATTAAAAAAACAAATTGTCGTTGATGAAAGGGCCGACCAACGGCAAATTTGAGTTTTAAACCGACTTTTGCAGCAAATAAACTTATCTGAAACGTTATTTTTCTGTATGTACATGTAGTCAAATTTCTTCAATGTATGTCAATAAACTCCAATAAACAAGAATTTATTATAACTGAAATCATGGACTACTAGTATAAGCTAAAATTTAACAGAAGCTGGTGTGTCTGAGACGAAGTTGCTCAAGTTTTCAGTGAATATGACATGAAAATTGTTCTATGGATGACATTAACTTGTACCTACATGTATATAATGTTCTTGCTGGGTAAAAATTAAAGAAGGATGGTCGCGCAGCCCCCACCCCCAAAAAAACACTCAACTGAAAAGCAAAAGAAAAAGAAAAAAAGAAACGTTTCATTACCATATATCGTTGTGTGTTGGTTGACTTTGAGGAACTTGTTGAATGATTACACAGAATGTTTGAAGTTACTAACTTGAGTTGTTTTTCTGTTACAGATAATTAAACATTGAGCATCATTGGTTTCTGGTAATATGGACAACATCAGCTATCGTGCGGTCATCCGCTACTTCGGTCTCAAGGGCTTAACACCCAAGGAGATTCATGAAGACATGGTGGTCACACTAGGGGAGGATGCCCCTTCAGACAGCATGGTGAAGAAGTGTGCTGCTGAATTCAAATGTGGCAGAGAGTCTGGAAGACGACCCCCGTCCGGGAAGGCCAGTCACCGTCACTACACAGGAGACCATTGCCAAGATTCATGACATCATCATGGCTGACAGACGAGTAATGGAGCGTTACATTGCCACTGAGTTGGGCATCTCCCAGGAATGCGTCCATGCAGTCGTCCACAACGAACTTTCAAATGTCCAAGGTGTCAGCACATTGGGTCCCAAAGCTCCTTGCACCTGATCTGAAACGGACTGGGCTCAACATGTCAAGGGAAAATCTTGCCATTTTCGAGGCGGATCCCAACAGTTTTCTTTGGCGATTTGTGACTATGGATGAGACCTGGTTCCATCACTTCCAACAGTTGAAGCAGTGGAAAACCCAGGTTCTCCACCTCCCAAGAAAGCCAAGACTGTGATGTCCAAAGGCAAGGAGATAGCCTCAGTTTTCTGGGATGCAGAAGGAGTGCTGTTGGTGGACCACCTAGACAAGGGTCACACTATCACCGGGGCCTACTATGCTGATCTTCTGAGACAGCTATGGGAGAAAATCAAGCAGATTCGGCATGGAATGCTGACAAGAGGAGTGCCTTTCCACCTGGACAATGATCCAACACACACATCCACAGTGGCCATGGCTGCTATCCAGAAATGTGAATTCAAACTTGTTGAACACCCACCCTATTCTCCTGATTTAGCTCCCTCTGACTACTATCTCATCATGAAAATGATAAAGTCAGTGGTCATCATTTTGCCACAGATGATGATGTTATGTATGCTGTGGACCACTTTCTGAGGGTCCAAAATGGCGCCTTCTATACAGAAGGCATCCGTCTGCTCCATGACCGCTGGACTAAGTGTGTTAAAGGTAGGGTCAACTCAAACAAGAGCCTTATGTGTTGGAAAGATGCATACCCGGACCACCAACACATACCGACACTTTAGCAAATGAAAAACGCGTAATTTTAGAGTTAATAAAAAACCATGATTATTCCTGCTAACTGGGGGCAGCCATTTTGTTTGTACACTATTACGCCTATTGATATGCTACGTTGGAGCAAAAACGACAACCCACGATACCCAAGTGTTAATTTTCTTTTTCTTTGGGACTACGTAATTGGTGAGTTCTGTGGTTTTAGATGGGAAAAGTCTACTTAATCAATAGTTTTACAGAACTATTTACAGTAATAAACCATGTCCATTACGATTTTAGGGGTGACAGGTAATATTCCACAATACCGGTATGTATTTTTGTCTAGACAGCGTCAATTAATTGGCTCGTCTGATTACCAATCAAATACACACCTGCCAATCAGGAATCACAGGTAGAAGCAACTAACAGCATAGACCAATTAACTAAGAAAACACTCCGTGTATCATTTCAGTACGTAGGTTAATGCATGGGCAAAACATTGTTAATTGTTTCGACTTGTTGTGTAGCCACTTTGACAATGGTATTTTATTTTGTATTGAAAAACAATATATATAGTGCTGGATATACTTATTGCTGGCTTACTGGGATGTGTATTATTACAAAACATTGCAATGTATGACTATTTATCATCCCGCAAAAACCAGGTAGATTGTGGTTCTCTAGTTCTAAGGCTCATTCCTGATGTGACGCGTTAAGTATTACGTAACCACCAGCTTGCCAGAGGGCGTACTCACTGAGATGGTACAAAATGGCTGCGCCCGTTATATATAATAGCCGTCACATTTAACCGTTTTATTAATTAACTATACGATTATGCGTGTTGATATTAAGCAATAATGTGCATTATATATCGTTGAATATGCATACCAGACCAAATGCCTTAATTGTCCTCTTCTTTAATGTTGAAAAATGACTGTATTTGATTTTCTAAAACTGACTCCTTCTACCTTAGGCCATGAACTTATCAATCACACCTCGTAATATTTTATAAGGAATTGCTGAATAAACAAATGACAGTAAGTAAAAATCATCAGCGACGACCAATTAAATCTGCAAATGAGGTTAAAATATTAGACACGAGTTAGTGGACACAAAAGACAGAATGACAGTTTTTATCATGTGATAAAGATGGTGCCGAATAAGTGGGATTTTTTTCAATTGGAGATTGCCAAAACAATAAAAATAAAATGTTTTCATTGCTAAAATAAAATATAACTTTTATTTGTGTATCAAACATACAAATGGATACTGGTATGGGACACAACAGAGGCTGTTAAAAAATAGTGTTAAATTACGTTACGGTAACTGCTGTAAGCTACTGAAGTTTTTCATCAGTTGCACTTACATACACAACGCGGCTTATTTCCTTTGATGTCCAGTGTGAAGACTGATCGATGTTTTTCAGTGTGAAAAAAAAGAAGAAAAGTGCATCGGAGCTGGGTGCTGTAAATTATAACAAATGGGGCTGCCAAACATCAAAAGGGGCAGCATAACACGAAAGCGAGGAGGCAAAATGCAGTGAGAATGTATATTATACGACAACACATGGTACGCGCATGACTAAATATAGTTCCATTGCGTGGTACTAAATAGACGCCCATTAACTCCAACCAGTGTTAAATACTGGCAGATAATGTTCATACATGAGCTTTACCGATGGCAGTCATTTGTATCCGACGGCACAAAAGTGCCATCAGTGACGCCCCCAACCGACGGCAGTTTATATGTTAAGTTCGAGCCCTGGGAGTGAATACAAATGCTTTTATAATGTATGTTTGCAATGGTGTATGTTGTTAGTGCCAACAAGAATTCATTCTGTTGGCTATCTTCATTTGAAGTTGGGCAATTTAACATGGATTTCAATGGCAGATAACACCTGTGTTGTGTGATCTTTGTACACCAAAATGACACATTTGTTAATTCATTGTTTAGATAAATTAATTCTGAATGCAAATCCATTTAAGTATCAAAGCTTAGTATCCACAGGTCTTAAGCAAGTTGTCTGTACCATAAAGGACTTGTATAATTAACATGCTTTAGTGAATGTACATGTCTATGCTTTATGACTTTCTTGTAATAAAAATAACAAACCTTTGGGTCAACATTAATGATTTTCCTGTCTCGTTTATTCTTGAAAAGCAAGCCTGATGCATTTTCAGCAATAACTTGATAGTTGGGCGTCGGACTGGATGTAGATGTCTGGGTCTCCCAGTTGTAGAAACTGAAATAAAATACAGGAAATCTTCCATCACCATAGCAACCATAGTCATTACAATGATGATCACACTATCCAGGGCTCTAAAGATACGATGATAAACACTGTGCCGAAAATAAATACATCCATCTTAGTGTTAAACCAATTCATTTCAGAATTCCTCAAAATCAATCTGATTAAAATTAGCTCTACTGGTCTCACCAGCGGATCTAACAGCATTGCATGGACTCCCATGTCCAGGTGACATTTCATCTATAAATAACAATTTAAATCTCGACCAATTACACTTTGCCTGCTATAACGTTATTTGGGATCATACAAATTCTAAAAATATCGGTCGAGACTATTTATGCAATAGGCAAACTTGTTGGTCTATTTCAATATTTTGTTTTTCGTGCTGAAACGAATTTTATATAAAATTTTATATTTAAATTAGTTTCCGGCATACTTCGTAATTCACCCGAATTATTTCATATACCCTCGGCAAAATCCCGAATGTTTTCAAATTCTTTTCAAATCACTGACATGATTTTGCAAGTAAGTTTTTGATTGGTCGAATGAAAGGTCAACTGGACATGAGCTCCAACGGGCTGCTAATTTTAATTAGATTGTCCTGAAATATTAAGCCTTAATTAGCTCATAGTAACTCAAAATACATATTTCAATATCTCCAACCCTTAAGCAGATGTCAGTGATTAGATATAACCATACGAAGTTTCTCTAACAATGCCCCTTCAAATAATATCAATAAAACATTAATTTGAGGTCAATGACCATGATACCAAATTGAAGTAGCATAAAGTACACACACACACACACACACACACACAGAAATGAGCAACTGTTTTAAGCTTTACCTTAAATCTAAAGGTCTAGGTAGCAAGCGCTTTCTACTGGTGAAGTACGGCTCAAAATCTTCAGTTTTCAGTCGGTGGGCGTAGTCAATGTAACCAGAAATCTCCTGACCTCTCGCATTCTTATCCCTCACAAAAATAATTGTCTGAAAATAGTAGTATTATGGACTGAAGACATTTCTGATTTAAGAACAAAACTCATTATTAAATTTAAAATCTTGTTTAACAAGATGAATTTTATAGTAAAACTAGATCAATTATGTAAAATATACACATCAACTTAATGATGCAGACTCCACCATGAAACAAACTGAGTGGAGTGATTAATGGCTCCCCTAACAGATTATGGAGAACCATTTAAAATATTACCCTATTGATAACATATAAATTCACATGCTAAGGGGAGAGAAAAATTACTCTCCTCGAACTAGTCTCAGGGGAGTGATAGTGATAGCTACCCTTAAATGGTGAGGTTTGTGATGACAAAAAACAAGAAAAATAAACTTAAATGAAATACTGTATACAGTTGGAGGGCTGAAGTTTACTGGAGATTACTAAGTCTGGATCAACAAGATCATGCTGTATCTGGTTTATTATTGCATTGAAGAAACAAAACTTACAGTCATTTTACCACTCCGGTTTGCTTCCTCCCTCTGTGCCAAGGCTTTCAAAAACGGATCTTTCAACTCCTTTCCTGAACTGGCTAATGTTCTAGACAAAAAAAAAAAAAATACCAGAATGCAGAACTAAAATACATTATCTAGCAATATTCCAATCTCCACACTGACCATTTACCAAATGATTTCAGTAGCTTTATTCACTAGACAATGTTAGTTTAGGTGGATATGGTATTCAGTTGAAATATAATTAATGAAGCAAAACTGACTTTTTTTAACATGAGTAACCTTACTTTTGTTGACTGCGTTTTGACAGTCTGCTGGCTTCAGCTGCTTGTTTTCTTGCTTCAAACTCTTCCCGTTTCAGAACTTCCCCACTCCCTCTGTACCCAAGTTCAACCAACTGTCTTGCCAATTCTTCATCCTGCAATTGTAAAAAAAATCTCATGTTAAATGACATTTTTGTAAGCATGATTTTTTTTTAATCTACTTTCACTAAATTAACATAAGGGAAGTAACTCCGCCTTTTATTTTCATTCGGAAAACGTCGGCTAATTTTGGTTTCCGTGAATGTAACAGGCCGAATTGTTCCGACTGTTTAACGTCTACTGAAGTGAGAAATGTGGGATATATTGTTAAAAAAAGCACATGGAGTTTATAAAATGATATGTTATTATAATGTTTATTGTCATCGTAATGACTACGAAGTGTATTGCCACTGATCCAACAGGCTGTGTACTGAAATTCAGTGTTGCCATATTATATAAAACTATCCAATTTAGTCATAATAACGCCTCAGACTTGTAAAATGTCTTCCCACTAGATTACATAATGCAACTATGACAAGTCTGAAGTGCCAGATTCTGGCCCAGAGTTGATAGCGATACTCACGGTGTTAAAATAACATTTCACAGCAAGACAACGAAAATACCAATTAGCTATACAAAGAATACTTGTATCCGGTAGTTTTGTCACTTTAACAGATTATTTTTGTACAATTAATAAAGGTTGTGTTTGACATAAAGTTACTCATGGAAATGGGTATAATTATGGTATATTTCACAAAACGTTAGTAATGAGGTTTTACTGATGATTAGTGGAAATACAATGTTTATTGCATTGTTATAATGATTTTAAATAAGTACCATCCCACTGTTCCTCATCATAGTAAAAACTGAATATTAATTTATAAGATTTATATAAATTTGTCTTAGGTACTTAGGTACACAAACCACAAATCAGTGGTAGAAATTAGGAAATATTTTCACTGGCCCGGAGACTAGTAGCTGAGGAAAGTTACTAGTCCCCAGGAAAAATCATTAACAAAAACAGAATACGTTTTCCCTACTTTGATGATACATCCCTAACACAATCCTGTTATAATCATAATGAAAAACTTGTTGACAAAAAAACTGCTTTTATAACTGACAAAATTATAAGTATATGCATAATTTTTACAGAAGGAACAGGTCAACATCTAAATTATTATTACTGTTATTAATTATTTACTATTAATATTACTATTATTGGCACACCCCCACATATGCCATTTCCAGGTAGTAATTTATGACTCCGGTATTGACACACGATAACTTAACTGCATCGATAATACATAATACATAGTAAGACTGTCTGCCTAAAGTTTTTATATTACCACAAAAACACCACAACCAAATACCTCGAGGTAGTAAAGATCAAGTGAATTTATCTGCGAATCTAAAAAGTCTTCGTATGTGTTGAATTCAGTGACAATATTGTCACTGCCACTTGGAACCTCTTCGTCCATTGGAAAAAAAATAATTTTGTTTACATCGGCCGCATCACTCTCAGGAAATGTTACCGCATAGAGATATAACACCAGAGTAATTTTAAACACTGACTTAAACATCTAATCAATGTAGTTCTAAAACATTTTAGTGTACCATATCAATATATTCATTGAGTTTTAATTGTTTATAATTTGTGGTTTGGATTGTACAAATGAATAAATACAAAAATTAAAACTTGTGTATTCATACACCAATCTCTCTGGCAACGACTCGAAGACCCGAGTATCAAGAAAAGTTAAGATTCTGTTTATTGTAGATTCTGTGCTAATATATTCCTCACACACACTTGTAAATATTACGTCTCCTAATACCTTATTACAATGTGAGCTGAATATTTTATCTTGTATAATTTATTATTTGCTTTTGAATATAATTAAATACCATTTTCATGTTTAGTGCCAATTGTGTAAAAAAAAGTTTCTTCGGTTTTCTTTGAAGTTTGGGATTTTGCCGACAAGATATTACCTAAACTGTCAAGGTAATGTGAAAGGAATAGGTATGCACAAATATTTACCATGTACTTATATCATATTTGAGGCCTGATATGTTTGCAGGCCTACTATGCATATTTTCCAGAATATTCCAGGCAAAATGCCAATATAAGCAATGATGATCAGTTCAGTGTGGAAAGGATGGTTAACATATAATTGAATGAAAAATAATCATAATAAATCTGCCACGTGTTTTATATAAAAATATATTGCAAGTGTCTCAGTGGCGTACCTAGGGTATGGCCGATATGGCATGTGCCCTGGGCGCTATTCGAAGTGGGGTGGGGTAGGGTGCCACTGAGCAGTTTTTATTAAAGTCAGATGTTATCTAAAAGATGGGTGTCATATATTTGGACAGGAGTGTAAATTCAGTGCTTGCCATAGGCGCTATTTTCCATAGATACGCCACTGAAGTGTCTTCAGTTACGATTATGTTGCCCACAAATTAGAAGTAGTAATACATTTATACATTTTGCTGATTAATTTTGTTTCATAGATTAGATTGTAGGGCGCTAGAATGATTGTGACATTGGAGCCGTGGACTAGCAATTTTGAGGGCCACAAAGTGGCCCGAATTTGCTAGGGGGATTCGGGGTCATGTTCACCCCGGAAAATTGTGAAATGTAGATACTCAGAAAACTATTTTAATAGCTTCTGAACATTATAAATAATATTTGATTGTGATAGAATGTGTTGCTATTTTATATAAAAAGAAATGCAGATTATATAGTAAAACATTCAGGAGTGTTTAGTAACATTATTTTTTTTTAAAGTTTATAAATGCATTCAGGACACACCACTGGAAGGTGCCAATTCTTTCCATGACCCATGTTTTTTGGGGTTTTTTTGGTATGTTTTTTTTTTTTTTAATGAGGGTGTGTCTCTGATGATGTCTCAGATATGCCATTTATGGGTGTGTTTTTTGCATTACCAGTACTCAGAATTCGTGACCACAGCAATATTTCACGCGAACCACTGTTCTGTTCGCGTGTCGGTTACGCAAAATAAAATTTACGCGAACCGCAAATTGGTTACGCCATGACCTGTAGACGTTCAGAAATTAAAACTTGTAAACTTCACGATTACAGGACGTTTATTCAAGCAGACATGCTACTAGTATTCAGACAAATGTTTTAGGCTGAATTTTAGATACTTGATGCGCAGCAAACCAGTAAACAATGTTATATTGCAACAGTTGTAATTTGCAACCAGTCTAAAGTAAATGTTCAGTATAGAGTCGAGCCAAACGTTTTAAAGAAATATGCTCAAACCGCTGGGGACGGCTAAATTATCTGCTGCTATTTTATCTCTTAAGGAATATTTGTAGACATAATATTGGATTGCCTATAATTTTACATATGATAAAAACAGTTTTAACATATCCAGGAATCCAAAAGTGTCACAAAAATTGAAAAATACTAACATCGCATAATGAGCTTTAAAAAACAAACATTTGGAACGTCACTGTAGTATAGAAGTACCATTGATAAAGTGAAAGCCACTGCAAAACGAAAAAAAAGAATCCCTCCAAATGATTATGTATCTATTTCAAAGGCGTAGTGCCCATTACACACAGTAGGCAGGCTGGTAATGCGAAAACAAAATCCGGGAATAGGTCGAGGCTGTCTGTAATTGTTCTATAAAATATCCTCTTAAAATTTACTCGAAAAAAAAAAGAGGCTCAGAATGCATCTACATTGGTCCTGAGTTTCAGAATTTTCACAGGGGGAGGCCCCCCGAATCCCCCTGTTCAGGCACGCCTTTGGTGTGTGTAATGCTAAAATTATTTCTGGCTACGGTACCCTGTATTGTTAACTTTACCAAGCATTAAAGAAATTTTTTTGGTAAAATGTTTTCTTTTGTATTTGTTATAAAGGGACATTCCCGAGTTTTCTGCATTGTAAGATGTTTCCGACTAATAAAATATTTTTACGATTAAATGTATTTTTTTGTTTAGAATACCAGTGTCTGTATATTCAATTTGTTTCTGGTCATCTTAATATTTGTAAGAAGCCCAAACTGGATTCTGTCTTCAAATAATTTCGTACGTACGAAAAAAACATATTTTAAGAAATAAATAAAATTAAACCTAATACAAATATTAGAACTACCAGAAACACGTTTAATATATAGCTACTAATATTTTCTAGAGAAAAATATATTTGATATATAATTACAACCGTTATAGAGTCTCTGTTAGTTGATAACATCTTAAACATTGCAGCAAACTCAGGAATGTCGCTTTATCTTTATGTTCCAATCTGTTCTTATGTACATACAAAAGCATCAGGTGATTTAACCTTTTCTGAAACATACTGATACGTAGGTATGTTTTTACTCTTCGCAAGGCCGTAGGTATGTTTTTACTCATCACAAGGCTGAAAACAAATGTTCGCTGGTTGCATTGGTTGCGGGCATCACCAAAAGTATCATGATTTCAAAGAAAGCTACACAAAATGCATATCTTTGAAGATGTATCGGATAGGGATATTAATTATTTAGATCTATATACAAATCTAATATTAATCTATAATGACAAAACTGATTTGGACCCGGACCGTTTTGCAATAGAATTATAATTTTGTAAAGTGGTAAAAATTCTTTGGACGGCGATCGCAACTGGTCAAATTATTGGAGCAGCTGCTTCCCCAGTTCCGGCGGCCATGGATTGCATGGTCATCTTCACTAAAAGGTGTCAGTCACTGAGGAAATCTCATGATGCTTATGAATTCTATACATTATAACTGTTTTAGTATATTCAGTTTAACTTCTCAACAGGATTCATAATCAGAGTACTCTGACGGTAAGAGAGATAGATGGACATTTGGACAGTTCATCATTCTTAGCATGAGAGACCAACCTGACAGCACCCCCTTTCAAGAATGTTCCGGTTAACTATGCATTTCCTGACGTATATAAAATTGTTAAATACAGTTTACAGATTACAGATATGTTTCATAATGATTTATTGAAATGTTTATTGAATTTTCAGGTGTCTTCTAACCATCTACAATGGTTCTGACAGATCTTCCATTTCAAAAGAGCTCGGTGATTCACAGTCGATACAGTCTGATTCGACGCCCGGATAGCGCACCACCCGGTCAAGCTGATGTGAACATGGATGATGCTGCTAGAGAGTGTAAACAATATGCAGCCTTTTTAAAGTTAGTGCATTATACAATTCAGAGATTTTTAAAGCTAGTTTATTATACAATACAGAGGTTTTTTCAAGTTAGTTCATTATACAATACAGAGGGTTTTAAAAGTTAGTTTATTATACAATACAGATGGTGTTTAAAGTTAGTTTATTATACAATACAGAGGTTTTGTAAAGTTAGTTTATTGTACAATACAGAGGTTTTTTTAAAGTTAGTTTATACAATACAGAGGTTTTTAAAGTTTAATTTACAGTACAGTGTTTTTTAAAGTTTGTTTATGATACAATATAGAGGTTTTTAAAAGTTAATTATACAATACAGAGGTTTTGTAAAAGGTCGTTTATTATATGATACAGAGGTTTTTAAAAAATATTGTAGGATACAATACAGAGGGTTTTTTAAAGTTAGTTTATTATACAAATCAGAGTTTTTTTAAATTTGTTTATTAAACACCACATGTTTTTAAGTTCATTGAACAATACACAGCTTTTTAAAAATTTGTTTATGAAACAATACCAAACCTTTTTGAAGTTAGTTTAACAAACAGTATGAAGGTTTTTTTTAAAGTGTTTTTTAATTGGTAATATATATATATATTTTTTTTACTTTATTAAATAATGCACAGCTTTTTATAAAGTTCTTTTATCAGTTAATAATAATAATGTTTTTAAATTACAAATAATATGTAGCTATTTACAAGTCAGTTTATTAATCAGTTATCATTTTGTTTTCTTTACAAACAAGACAGCTTTTTAAAAGTTAGTTTCTTAAACAATATGTAGCTTTTAAAAAGTAAATTTGTTTGTTATCTGGATGATATATAGAGGATATTTAAAGCACGACTTGTGATATATGATTGCAAACTTCACTCGATGAGATAAAACATAAAATTTTCTATTTATTATATAACTTTTGACAATTTATCTTTATTTTTAAAATGCCAGCAGCAAAATAGTTCTGGCTTTCTTACAGTGAAGATAACTCTTTCTACAGTGACGATAACACATTTTAGAGTGAAGTAATGAAATATTAACTCCAAAATGTATCGTGACTGATAACACTTTTATTGTACTGCTATTTTAAGATATTTCATTAAATGTTGTATAATAAATAATTTTATTAAACTGACACAACATTTTTAAAGTTAATACAATGGTTGGTTGGTTGGTTGAATAAATAAATAAATGTTTTGCTGATATTGTTTTCATTTATGCCAGACACTCTAGGGCAGTTGGGCCTCGTCTACCACACTACTGATGGATACATGGAAAACTAATATTTACAGCAGTAATTTAATTAATATTTTGACAGGTTCTTTTTTTTTCTTCTTTTTTTTTCTTTGTTTGTTATGTGTCCTCTTTTTTAATTCTCTTCCAGAGAGCAGGAAAGAAGAGTGGGGCCTGACGGTTACGTTGACTCAAAGAAATTCAGTCATACATTTAATGTTCGGAAGTCACGCTCAAAACCAAGACGCCTTAGCAATAATGGATCTTTGACCAATGTTGTTCAGTTGTCGAGTAAAGTTGAAAAGGACAAGGGTGAATATGAGAAAAGGATTAAAGTTATTGAGGTATTAATGTCTTGCTGATAAATCCAAGAGTACCAGCCTTTTTGAAGAAAGTCTTTGACAGTTTTTCTTTTCCAGAATATCTATTGTGAACATGTATAAAATGTTTATAGAAGAGATCTCAAAATAACTTATTGTACTAATTGAGTCACCGTCCATGGACATATTATAAAGTTATTATTATTGTGAGTACTTTTTCAAAGGCAAGTGCAGAACATTGGTGTGTTTCATATAATCATTGATTAGTCCTTTCCTTAAGCAGATTTTTGGTAATGATATTGTGTGGTTAAAGAGAAAATAATGAGGTATACATGTTCACAAGTGAAGACTACTACATCTACTGGGTCATCCCGAAAACAGGACTCCCACCAAACCTCCTGCTACAGAGAGGTGTTAGCTCAGCAAAATGTTACTTTATTTTTTTTTTCTCAAGTAGCTGTTAGCTCATAGCAGTTTTACCATACAGGGCTTTAGAATGCACCAAGGGTGGGACGTAGCCCAGTGGTAAGGCTAGTGCACCCCAACTAGTATATCAAAGGCTGTGGTATAGCTATCCTGCCTGTGGGATGGGCATATAAAAGATGCCTTGCTACTAATGGACAAATGTTGCAGGTTTCCTGTCTAAGACTATTTCAAATTATCAAATGTTTGACACTGATAGCCAATGATTAATAAATCAATATGCTCTAGTGTCATTAAACAAAACAGACTTTTTAAGATTACACCACCATCACCGCGATAAATGTTGTGCCAAAAATAATCACGTCCAAACATGTTGGTTTCAAAGTATTTCAACTCAAAACCACTGAAATGTTAAGTGTTAATTAAAATAATCACGTCCAAATAAGTCCAAACATGTTGATTTCAAAGTATTTCAACTCAAAACCACTGAAATGTTAAGTGTTAATTAAAATAATCACGTCCAAATAAGTCCAAACATGTTGGTTTCAAAGTATTTCAACTCAAAACCACTGAAATGTTGAGTGTTAATTAAAATAATCACGTCCAAATAAGTCCAAACATGTTGGTTTCAAAGTATTTCAACTCAAAACCACTGAAATGTTAAGTGTTAATTAAAATAACTTGTCATCAAAATAATCACGTCCAAATAAGCCCAAACATGTTGATTTCAAAGTATTTCAACTCAAAACCACTGAAATGTTAAGTGTTAATTAAAATAATCACATCCAAATAAGTCCAAACATGTTGATTTCAACTCAAAACCACTGAAATGTTAAGTGTTAATTAAAATAATCATGTCCAAATAAGTCCAAACATGTTGATTTCAAAGTATTTCAACTCAAAACCACTGAAATGTTAAGTGTTAATTAAAATAATCACGTCCAAATAAGTCCAAACATGTTGATTTCAAAGTATTTCAACTCAAAACCACTGAAATGTTAAGTGTTAATTAAAATAACTTGTCATCAAAATAATCACGTCCAAATAAGTCCAAACATGTTGGTTTCAAAGTATTTCAACTCAAAACCACTGAAATGTTAAGTGTTAATTAAAATAACTTGTCATCAAAATAATCACGTCCAAATAAGTCCAAACATGTTGGTTTCAAAGTATTTCAACTCAAAACCACTGAAATGTTAAGTGTTAATTAAAATAACTTGTCATCAAAATAATCACGTCCAAATAAGTCCAAACATGTTGGTTTCAAAGTATTTCAACTCAAAACCACTGAAATGTTAAGTGGTCATTAAAATAACTTGTCATCAAAATAATCACGTCCAAATAAGCCCAAACATGTTGATTTCAAAGTATTTCAACTCAAAACCACTGAAATGTTAAGTGTTAATTAAAATAATCACGTCCAAATAAGTCCAAACATTTTGATTTCAACTCAAAACCACTGAAATGTTAAGTGTTAATTAAAATAATCATGTCCAAATAAGTCCAAACATGTTGATTTCAAAGTATTTCAACTCAAAACCACTGAAATGTTAAGTGGTCATTAAAATAACTTGTGATATAACTATGAATGCATTTCTGAATACCCACAATTCTTCAGAAGCTGTTAATAACATTACTGCTTCAAAAAGACCCCATAGTGTAGAAACTGGTTTGCCTAAATTAGTCTGATCTAAAGCCCTACCATACCTGATAAGTTAAGTGCTAATCTAGTTTACCTATGACTGTCATAATGATATCTCATATAAAATCACGTGTTTTGTGCTTCCACGTGTTGGTGAATTCAGTTCAGCTGATAGCCAACATTGCCCACACAGGGTGAGATATTTACTACCTGAGGCTGAAAATATTAAACATGATAGATATTTTTCTCATGACCATGTTAGTTAAAAAAGTCCCTCCCACATAATTACCTGACATGAGAGCTGTCAACTGAGCAAAAGGTCTCAAGTAACGATTTGCCCAGCTGGTGGCTCTCATATGTGGTAGGCTTAACAGAATGTCTTAAAATAATATGGAACATAGTTGAGCACATTACTAATCACCTTCTGGTACCTTTTACTTAGGATAATACATCTATTAAAGGGACATTCCTGAGTTTGCTGCAATTTTTAAGATGTTATCGACTAACAGACACTTTTTAATGATTGTAATTACATATCAACTATATTTTTCTGCATAAAATATTAGTGGCTGTATATTAAATGTGTTTCTGATCGTTCAAATATTTGTACTAGGTTAAATTTCATTATATTTACTAAAATATATTTTTTCGAATGTACGAAATTATTTGAAGACAAAATTCAGTTTGGGCTCCTTACAAATATTAAGACAACCAGAAACACTGATATTCTAGACAAGAAAATATATTTAATATGTAAGTTTAATTGTAAAAATATTTTATTAGTTGGAAACATCTTACAATGCAGCAAACTCAGGAATGTCCCTTTAATTAATATTCTAATATGACAAAACACAGAATACAGAGCAAAAAATATATGGTAAAATAAAATGAAGTAAAAGTGACTTTTGGGAGATAACCGTTACTTTATAGGACTCTGTGAAGAGGTGATGATGCTGTTACTTCCCAAAAGGCAAACATCCCATTTGGCAGACAAGACACTTAATTGGGTTACATAATGTATCTCCACCCCTACCTGTGTGGGAGGGCAGATACCATTTCTTAAGGTGCCCATACAGTGTTTCTGCCAGAAAGAAATTTTTGGGTATGGCTGTATGGAATTGAATGCAACCACAGTCAACAGGGTATAGACAGTCTCCCCCAGAAAGAAAATGGGTTAAGTTTAGGATTAGGGTTAGGAAAATCATATAGTAATGATAAGAGTAATTTTGTCAAAATTTTAACTCAAAAGAAAATAAATCCTGAAAAATATTTGGGTATGGCACCATACCCGTTTTACTCTCTGGCAGAAACCCTGCCATAGGATTGGCATGGTCCAGATTTGTCTTTTACGTATTTTACACTATGTGTACATTGTTATTTCATACAATCTTGATTACTAGGAGTATAATTTCCACGTGTTGTTCTCTGTGTGGTGATTTCAGGATCACATGTGGCAGCACAAGCAGGAAGAACGGGAACTGAAGAGAGTGGAAGGCGACATCATCAAGAATCAGAGGGCTGTCCGCCACACTCTCAGAGATTACGAAAATGGTACACTTTTAAAAAAACCATTTTAAAATTCATCAATAAATGACGAGAGTAATTAGTGGTGATTGACATCACAGTACAAAAGCAAACATTTATTATTGTTCGTGGTTTAAGGTTTTGTTTAGATACAGTAGCAGGTGGGTATATATTTTTTATTTTATATCGATTTTTAGAAGAGGAAACAATTGGGATATGATCAAAAAGCTTATTCTGACTGAGTCACTGTAAATGCTCCACATTAGTTGACAAACTATATTTTTTCCAGTTTCAAAACTGATGAATGTTATTTAGCCTAGATAGTATAGTGGTTAGATTAGTAAGTACCCTATTCCAGTACCACCCTACCCTGTGTAGTTCAGTAACGTGGTGTTAGACGATAACACTGACTTGTTTTTCAATAACTTCTGACTATGATCCTCTCCTGGACAAATAGTCCTGTACCCATGACAGTATGTTTGAACATTAACTGGATATTAGCACAGAAATAAATAAAAATGAATTGACAAGCTCTTTTTGTTTCACTTATAGTTATCAGATGGGTTTTTTTATCTACCTTATTTGATCAGTTAAATGTTAAACTGCATCCATTCATCTAAAACTAAAACCCATCCAACCTTCCCATCATCCATCCACCAACCCATCTATCTATATGTCTATCCTTCATCCATAAATCCACCAGACAACCTACCAACCCATCCATCTCCACTAAAATCCTATCCATTCATTCATCCACCCATTATCAATCCCTCCACCTCCATTCAAAACCCATCCATCCATCCATCCATCCATCCATCCATCTTCACCCAAAACCCAGCCAGCCAGCCCATCCATTCATCTCCACTCAAAACCCATCCATCCATCCATCCATCCATCCCCACTAAAATCCCATCCCATCTTTCCAGCCACCCATTTGTCCATCCATTCGTTGATACATTCATGCATTCTTGCAAGATATTGATCTGAGGCACAAATTGTTTTGTAACTTTCAGCAATTACCAAAAAGAAGTTAGCAGAAGACAAAAAGTTTAACCATTCTATGGACAAATTTACAAAGCTCTCTCAAGAACATATTCACAAGAAAGAAGATGTAAGTAAAGAATTATGGAATCTATTGAGCTTTGTCATCGGTGAAATGTCCTCAAGAATTAGCATGAGCCCTATAAAGTTAAACATTTGAAATTACTTTATGATGAATGTAAAGTTACAAATTGTAGGATGATTGGAAAAACTATATGATAAACACAGAACAGATACCAATACAATTTCATTATTTACCATTTTAAAAGAAAGTCATAACCAGTGTTGAATATTTTATTTAGTAATATTAAAAATGTTTTACCTGACGTTTTAATTAATTTGTTTTTGTAACATATTACCTACAGAAAGATATTTGACCTATCTAAATTAAATAATATTTATTTATGATCTTGGCATAAAATAACTAATGTCAGTAATACAACTGACACCAGGCCATAATGGAAATTATTCACATGTTATTTGTGATTTGATTTTCTTTGACAGCTTACAAAACAAAGAATTGAAGTTAAGCTGCTTAAAGAACAAGAAGAAAAGTCCTCCAGTAGAAAGGTTTTAGTGCGCAGGTAAGTATTTTTATCATTTTCATTTAGTGCTTGGATTTATTGCTTTTACGCAAATGTTTATTGCATTATCATTGTAAGTGAAGAACAACAATTAAAATATAGCCATTTTTGTTTAAAACAGAATAGAATAAACTTACATTTTGTTATTATTTAAAGGCATTATTTAAATTTTCATATTCATTTGATCTTTTCAACAGGAAGTGTTGATTTGACAGAAATTGATTGTATTTCTTTATCTAAAGAACAATTTTTCTTTAAAATGAATCACTTAGATTTGGTAACATCATGTCACAAATCTGTGTGACAAAAGGTTTTGTACATACTTTGATAATTCAGTAAAGTTAATGATTAATTAATTGATTATTAGGAAGCATTTTTTGTCTGTCTTCCAATCTATATCCCAGTGTAGTAGTATCCTTGCTGGCAGTAGCTTGTGACAATTTTCCTGTTACGGCGGTTGATAGAGCACAGGTTTCTTACACAGAGTGTCCGTGGTTCAACTCAGCTTGGACTCGGAGAGTGAGTTAATTATCCATGACCGGCCTCGGTGGTGTTGTGGTTAAACCATGAGACATATGGGTGGTAGGTACAGGGTTTGCAGCCCAGTATCAGCTCCCACTCGGAGCAAGTTTTAACGACTCAATGGGTACACCCTCATTTCTCTCACTAACCACTAGCAACTAACCCACTGTCCTGGACAGATAGCCCAGATAGCTGAGGTGTGTGCCCAGGATAGCATGCTTGAACCGTAATTTGATATAAGCACAAAAATAATTTAAAATGAAAATGAAATTATCCATGACACTATTGTGTCAGTATATCTAACCACTGAATACTTGTATATTGACCTCTGTTTAACCACCATCACATTTGAGTACAGTTTAATTGGTGTGTTTTTCACTAATCAGAAATGACCTGTGTCACCAGTTTGAGACGAAAGCCGAGGCAATAGAACTGAAACAGCTTGAAGTGATGCGACTCAGTCAGGAATTTGAAAACCAGATGAGATTAAAAGAGGTATGTTATGTCACCATAGGTGTACATAAATATAGGTATTTTATTGTACAAGTGGCGAGCTCATCCTTTTAGTTTTCTGTTGTTATACTTAACCTTTAGACTACTGGATTAATTTTTAACAAAAACCTCGTTGAGTGGGTACAAGTTTATAATTTTTACTCACATATATTCACTTAAATGTTTAATAAATACATGAAATAAAGTTCATGTATGAATCGGTAAGTATTATTTTCGTGTCTTTTTTTTGTAATTTTTATTATTTTAGATCGGCTAATGGTGATTAAAATTAGGCAAAAAATCGAAAAAGTTGCGTTTACTTATGGGCATTTGTGGCCAGCTGTCCAGTATTTATGTCCATTATTCCCGATAGCAGTGGTTTTCTGACCAGAATTTTTTTTAAAACCTGAACTACGATTCATATTGCAATATTTGGTAATTTTCGTTGTTGGTAAAACGATCAAATTTATGATCAAATTAGCTGTTACAATCAGCTATCGATCCCTGAAAATTACTGCGACGTGCCGCCATTGTTGTCAAGCGAAAATAGTTGCCGAAAACCACTTTTTGAACTCAAAATTTCAAGGTATTTTCAATTGAAAAAATCAAAACAAAAACCACCATTTTGAAAAAAAATCTTTTTTCTTGAATTATATTTCCGTTTCCGGTGAGTGTCGTGTGCAAAACGGCGGGAAATATGAATTGGGGAATGCACTGTATACAGTGTACAGTATATCGACTGACGTGACGTCGGGCGAGATATCTCGCCTGCAGTAGTCAGAAGGTTAATGAGTGATCCTGCAAAATGCATTCTTTCCTTGTTATAATTTTTACCTAGTAACATTTATTTTACATATTTATGCTACTAATGGAAAAAGGTATCGTTTTTCCACTTTTAAGACTATATGTCAAAATTAAAAAATTTGTGACATTCAATAGCCGATGATTAATAAATCAATGTGCTCTAATGATGTCCTTAAAGAAACCAACTTTTTAAAACATATTTTCCTTCATGAAAAAATCTGGAAACATTTGTGGTACATGTATTTAAGTTGGAGTGTCGGGTTTCTTCTTTTATTAATGTATTGATACTGCATTGTAGAAAGATGATTGATAAAATTTCATATATTTTTTTATTGTTGTGCAGTTCTTAAGTCTTGCATATTTAATGCAGTCCGTAAGCAGTTTTCTTCATTGTGATCACCACTATTTTTAAACAATTTGGTATTCTTCATTCCAGGAAGAAAAGTTTCAACTGATGAAGGAGCTCGGAGATCTAGCAATAGCACTGAACATGGAAGCTCAGAAAGGCAGAGTACAATCAGTTGAAATAGAGAAGTATGTCACAGTTAAAATACACTGTTAAAAACAAGCAGATTTATGCTATCGGACTGTTTTAGTGTAATTCTTTGAAACACCATAAACTTTAACCTGGTATTTTGTTTATAAAGCTTAACTTACATGTTTATTTGACGATGCAGATGTTTGTCCTCATGAGCTAAAGGATTGTAGCTGATTGCACAAAATATTTCAAATTTCATTGTTTTACAGGTGTTGATTCTTGAAAAATAATCTAAACCTGGAACAATAGTGTGATGTCTCAGGGATGGATTAAATCCAATTAAAGTTCAAATACACTGTCCTGGTCAAACACCTCAGCTGTCTAGTATGTCTGTCCAGGATTGTTGTTAGTCATTAAACTCACTTTGGGTGGGGGCCCGGTACCAGCATGTAAACCCAGGACCTACCAGTGTTAAGTGATGGATTAACCCACTATACCACTCAGACTGGTGGAAGGTTAATGCATATGTACAAGTTTTAACTTCAAAAAAGTGGACAAAAATATCTCTGGCTAAAATTTAGATATATTTTTATGTGTGCTTTTAGGATGCAGGAGGTGTGTAGCAAAAAAGGTGTTAATCTTTTAGCTTATGAAAATGTTAATAAGTTGTGTAAATTTCAGTACCCTAATTAGATTTTCTGTAGTACAACAAAACCTTTTCATATTATAAGTTGGGCTTACCTTTTAAGACAATCCAAAATGGAGTACCAATTACTGACTTAACAGTTTATTTTCAGAATGTTACATTAACAGAAGTACTGTTTGCTGTTGATTAATGCTGACTAATTTTTATTCACAGAGAGAAATCGAAGGAAAACACTCAGCGAATCAAGGAAGATTTAACACATGATAAATTATTGAATGAAAAACTGGCGTAAGTTCACTCATTCTTTTACTTCCTACCACTAATATTTTTCAGTCTAATAAAGTGTAATCAACACTATCTATAACTTTTAATGTGAAACATTTTAAACACCTATTGATTATTTAGTTTGGATGATTATTAGTCCCCTACAGGTCCAACCAGAGGGGACTACAGGTTTCATCTTAGTCCTTCTGTCTTGTCTGATTGTTTGTCTCTTCATCTGTCCCACATATAGTTTTCCGGATGTTTTTTACACAATGCCTTGAGATATTGGGCTGACATTTTGTGTATAGATTTATTATGTACGGCTACAGATCAAGTTTAACAGAGTTATGGCCCTTGAACGTAGGAGATACGAAAATTTGTTTTCCGTACTGGTTTTTTGGCAATGCCTCAAGATATTGAGATGAATGTGCTGTTACAGATCAAGTTTGACTTTCATAGTGATTTACCCATTTGGTTTAAAACAATTAGCAAATCAAATTTGGGATTGGCCAACAGGCAAGTGCCTATATTAAGGCCTCTCCCTACATTTAACAAATATACATGTTATACATAAAGATGGCTAGAACAGTATTACAATAAAGATAACACGGATAGTTGGGGGAATAGAAGAGAGGAGTGTGTAGAAGAAACAAAGAATAAATAGCAAGCAGTTAGAATGGTTAAATGGTTAATTGATCTTGAAACGCTTACTATTAATAAAAAAATTCTGAACAGATTTAAATATAGAGATATTATCTTGGACATTTAAATAGCAAAGTATGACACTTGAGATTATAATAGTTCAGTAAATGGGTATTGTGAGCTGCAGCATATATTGGGCAAAAACATTAAAAAAATTCTGCATCTTCAACTGGATGGCCACAAATACAAGAAGGGGTATCTGTCACATTTACCCATTTGTTATAGTCCTTGAATTTAAGAGATACGACAATTTGTTGAGCCCAGTAGAGGGCATGTATTGCTTGAGCAGTACTCTCAGAAGGCTTGTTGTTAAGAGTAACTTGGTCAAAAATATTAAATATTTTTTCACTTTTATTTCATAATAATTAGCTAAATGGATTGCTCTGTTATTATTGTTTGTGTTTGATTGCAGTCGAAGTGACGTTGAATCCAAGACAGCTTTGCAGAACAAGAGACGATTAAGTGTTGACCTGTCGGTGACCAAATCTCACTTAGATATCAAGAAACGCGATGGTTAGTATGTTTTGTTACATATCAAGAAACGAGATGCTAGTATAACATTAAATATCAAGCAACTCGATGGTTAGTATAATTGTTAAATATTAACAAATGAGATAGTATGTTTTGTTAAATACTGTAGATCCTGAAATTAATGCGTCCCAGGATTAATGCGAGTGACGGTGGGCAGATTAAAATGAAAGTAATGTGAGTGGCCTCCCTTTGAAATATTAACAACACACGTCTGTGTACTTTTCCCTTAAATCAGCTGTCTTCAGTGAGATCATCTCACCAACAGATCAGCGTACACATCAATTAATCTGCTTAGTCCCGGATGTTTTTGGTGAGATCAACTCAAAACATATTTTTGCTGTAGTCATGTACTTGACATGTACAATTACCTAAATCTGGCTAAAAATTAATTAGCATACATATACCACTACAACTGAATCTTCCTTATCTGTGAACGGCGATTTTAAAGTCATAATGAATGAACAATTCACCCAGTGGTATGCCAACAAATTTGCAATAAACTTGAACAGTAAAAGCAAAGAAACGGTCGACCTCAGGATTAGCATGCTAAAAGCCATTTGACAGGGTGGCCAAAGTGGCTGGCATATTGCTGGACTATAGGACAATTAGTCTGTCTCGTCTACGATGAATTGTTTTCCAGTTGTGTTTTATAAATATGTTAGAATTTAATCTAAAGTTGTTTGTTTTTGTTTTAATAATGTGGGACACATAGACAAAACCTAGAAATAAATGTGTCATATTAATGCGAATAACACAACACAAACTCGCATTTTTCGCATTAATATTATGATCGCGTTAATTTCAGGATCTACGATATCAAGAAATGAGAAGGTTAGTATGTTTTTCTTGGATATCAAGAAACACAATGGTTAGTAAGTTTGCTAGATATCAAGAAACAAAAAGTTTAGTATGTTTTGTTAGTTATCAAGAAACGAGATGGTTAGTATATTTGTTAGATATAAAAAAAATTGATGTTTAGTACATTTTATCAGATATCAGATAACTGTTTTCATATTTAGCTTTTACACACAAGTTTTGTGGTGTTAAGATAACAGTTTAAATATTTTCAGAAATTAAATATTTAAATGTTTTAATTTCAGAACAGCGTCATTTAACTGATACTCAGATTCGACTGGAAGACAACACGACAACACAGAGGAGTTTGAACAATGCTGCGTTGTGTGCTGGGATGGATTTGAAGGCAAAACGGATCGACCAAAGACTCGAGGTGAGAAAATACCATTTATTCTATAACCTCTGTTTATATTGACTGATTATAGTGACCATTTACAACACAGTAGTAAACTACTGCTAGAAGTTTATTGCATGTCACATGAACTGATTCGACTCATTTTCTTTAACTAGATATTCAGTTGCATGTTCTTTACATGTTAATTTCAATCCAAATAAAGTTTGTGTTCTGGTAAATTTAACCAAAATTATATATTTGTTTTGGAATTATGAGTTTCAAAACTATTTTAGTAATAGTAAATAACATTGCATGAATGAAGTCAAGAATTTTGTATGTCATACTACAAAAAGCTTGCTTGATATCTTGAGAATATCGGAAGTTAGGATTAAAGATTATTTCCCACTCCTCTAGTCTAGTTCACTTGTAGAATAAAAACAATAACAGGTTTATGGTGTAGGTTATGGGACGATTTTTCTGATCTGTATCACTGACATGTTATTTTCTATAGAGTGGTCATCATTGTTTATATTATGTTTGCATCTTGTCCCAGTCCTTAAAACATACTTGATAATCACCTTTGACATGAGACAGGCGTAACCTGTGGGGTATCCTTTGACATGGAACAGGCATAACCTGTGGGGTATTCTTTGACATGGGACAGATATACCTGTGGGGTATCCTTTGACAGGGGATTGACATACCTATGCGGGGTATCCTTTGACATGGGGCAGACATACCTGTAGGGTATCCTTTGACATGGAGCAGACATACCTGTGGGGTATCTTTTGACATGGGACAGATATGCTTGTGCGGTATCCTTTGACATTGGACAGACATACCTGTGGGGTATCCTTTGACAGGGAATTGACATATCTGTGGGATATCCTTGGATATTGAACACACTACCTGTTGGGTATCCTTTGACCACTCCCATTGAGTTTTTTCCACCACATGGTCTGAATTAAACATTGTAAACACTTGCACCATTGTACAGCACTTCATCTCAGGAAAAGACTACAGTGAGCAGACAAGCACGCTATGTCACTGGCCATGATAGATGAACAATATCTGGAGACATCAGCAGGGCTTCTAGAATTTTTATAAAATACACTAGCCATGTGACCAGTGATTTAAACAAATTACTAGTCACAATGAAAAATTCACTAGCCCTACTTTACTTTAAATTAATACAATTTTACTAAATAATAGTAATAATCAGATATGTCACCTAAAGGGTGAGATAGAGCTTAAAAACACTAACATCGGGGGGTTGGGGTGAGAGCAGAATATTCATATTTACAAAATCAAGTTAGCTGTAACATTTGACTTTTTTTTTCCCCTAGCCATTGGGCATGGCAACAGTAGTTATTTACTAGTCCAACATTGAATATCACTAGCCATGGAAGTGGGGCTACCATAATCTAGAAGCCCTGCATCAGGGACTCGAGACTGATGTATGCACAGATAGACCAGCAACTGTAGAAAATGTAGGGGCTGGATTCTTCATCAAGGATCTTTGTGGGCTTCATGAAGAGATGCCAATATTCTGCACATAATAGCAGCACTGCACACAAACTATGCAGCAGATGTAGAGGCTCTTGTCTATGCCACCAGTACCATGGGCTCCAGAACACATGCTGTTGGGGGGCCCAAGATTTCAATTTTTATGGGAAATACTTTTTCACTTGTACAACCCCTGCAATTAAGAAAATGTTTACGGCAAAAAAACAACATGCCATTGAAAAAAAACCCTGAATATAGTCCAAGGCAAAAAAATGCTGTGGAGTATTAAAAACTCTACAGGGTGTATACTACCAAATCAAATCCCATAGACGACAATAGTAACATATGCGGCTAAAACTCCTACCTGCAACGTATCAACCGACATAAA
Organism: Gigantopelta aegis; assembly: GCF_016097555.1. Taxonomy (NCBI): domain Eukaryota; kingdom Metazoa; phylum Mollusca; class Gastropoda; order Neomphalida; family Peltospiridae; genus Gigantopelta; species Gigantopelta aegis. The sequence continues at coordinate 74,966,830 of NC_054706.1, read as the reverse complement.
CGCCACGGATATAAATACTACCACCCCTTACACTTAAAGTGAATCACAAAAAAATGGGGTCAAGCTGCTCGTTTCTGAGATAATGGGTAGCATCTATGACTACCCTAGTTTCGCACAAAATTCGAGTACTTTTTTTTTACAGGTACTCCATACATGTTTCAAGCACAAGGCTACTTGACACACTGGTACTAGATGAAATAAAATTGCACATTTATTTTACCCAGATGAAACTATTATTTTTTACAACCAACACACTCACATTTATAACCTATCACAGGACTTGTGATGTTCACTTCTCTATCAAAAGTTGGGTGCACCTCGAACTTTGACCCAGCTGGAAGTTATTTGGTATAGTACTACCTATACTGATAACATACATTTTTCAAAAAGTGTCCAGCTATGTGTCTTTATGACAACCAGGATCTGGTGTATTCTGACATAAACTGACAATCTCACCGAAACTGTTGTTTCTACAGTGCAACCTAATATAATGTACACCTCAAAAAGCATATATATTGCATATAGTTTTGTACAAATGCAATATGTCATATTAAACAACAAAATGTTTTAAAATAAAACTCCTGAAGATACTTACTTTCAGTTGGGTGTGTGTACTCAGGTATATATATAGAGACAACAAAGATAGTCAGAGTACCTCTACCCCTTTAAAGAATTCCATTAAAACACATGCACTTGATTGACCCCTAGATTATGAAGACCTTAACAGGCACATCAAAGAAATATCAGTATTAAAAAAATACACTGTCTGAGGAAGGAAACACAAACATGACTGTACCTGTATGAAGTAATGACTTAATGTCCTGAACATTAGTGTTGGGAGGAAATACTGTATGCTGGGTGTGGGTGTCTTCAAGTTACCAGGTGTGGGAATTTCAAATCCATCGGCCATGCTGATTTTCATAATGAACCATCAAAACTATTGGCAGCCACCAATATTCCTGACTATATTTTATTTATAGCCTACTGTAGTTGGAGGTTTTAATATTTGTGATATCTGGAATAATCATGCAGCTTTAACACATTTATTTTTGATTAATTACTGAAAAAAACTATTTTTAAATGACAAAATTACCCGAACATCTATTTTCTTGCATTATTTTCTAATCCGGATGAATACAATATGTACATTAGATGTATTCCTACAATCTGTAATCCAGCATTTTATTTAGCTAGTAACATTAGGTAATACAGCTTTAACAATAAAATAAATTATCAACTTAATCCAAGGCAGATAATCAAATCTGAAAAAATTGGTTCTGAATCTAGTATAAACTCAAAATGCTTTTCATGAGAGCTAACTAAGTGATTATTAAGAAACAAAAATGATCTGGATATCTAAGTATGTTTAACAACCTTATTGTTATGTACAAATAAGAACATAAGGCACAATAATGACAACAAATTTAATTATGTTTTTGGAAAAGTTTTTCTTCAAATTTACTTTAAATTTTGCATAAAACTACAAATTTGTCTAAAATATAACTTAGCACCCTATAAATATGTCAAAATGACAATAAAAATCTACTTCTTTACAAATTTGAGTTTTCAGAATTTCATACATAAAAATTAACAATGTTAATGGAAACTAAAGACATTAACCCACTATTGGCACATGCTATTTTTAATATAAAAATAAATTGCTATTAAAATCTAAGTTCAGGTTGCCTATATATAATACCATATTTAAGAGCAGTTGTGTATGGCAAGTCAAATACCATGTAAAAAGAAATTATTGAAATCTTTACAGTATGAATTATAGGCCAAAACCAACTTTTCTTCAGTGCTAACTTTGATCCAAACTCCATTCAGAGCCATGTACAGAGATTATTGTCAAGGTCAAGGTCATTGTGAACTTGCATGATCAAGTGATGGGTAATTAATCAACCAGTATAGTTTTATTAAAGGGACACACCCTAGTTACGGCTAGTTGTTAACCATTACGGCGTTGTTTTTCGCTATTAAACCCATTTTTTCACAAATAAAATTGCACTTTACTTACCGTTTATTATTTAGAATATACATTTCCATTCACCTGAAGTGTTTTTTGGTAATCCTGGTAATCCTGGTGTTTGTAATATCACAAAATGCATTTTTCGTATTTCTGAAAAACGGACGCACGTTTGAGAAAAAACCGTTGAGCAGACAAGGTCTAATCTATTTTTAGACGGGATATTTCCATTTCAATGTCACAGGCGTTGGTATACCACGTGACCGTTATCATTTTGGTTCAGTTTGTTTTCTCGTGCACGGTTCCGCGCAATCAACATCCGATTTATGGTTGTTCATTTGTGAGATTTTTCTTCACAGTTCGTGAACATTTTCAGTAACAATAAAGTTCAGACAAGTAAGTATCTCAATACAAAACGTTACAAACCCTTAAAACCAATAATTTTGCTAAGTCCTACGATATCTGGAGAGGGGATACAACCAGGACAGAACAGTTGGAACATGTCCAGGAGAGGTGAAAAGAACGCACCCCAAGTCTGTGAAATTTGTCATGACGTAGGCATTGTTGTGCTTCGAGCTGCTTTTTCACTCCATTTGATAAAAACGTGATCTAAGTGTGTTACAGGTTTGTAGATTAACCAAATTATAATTTATTTTCGCTGGATGGAACTAGGGTGTGCGGCTTTAAATAAAATGACAAAATCATAATATTTTTTATTATGCACTGAATATGTGCTATAGGGTGTATACTACCAAATCAAATCCAATAGACGACAATAGTAACATATGCGGCTAAAACTCCTACCTGCAACGTATCAACTGACATAAACGCCACGGATATAAATACTACCACCCCTTACACTTAAAGTGAATCAGAAAAAAATGGGGGTCAAGCTGCTCGTTTCTGAGATAACGGGTAGTGTCTATGACTACCCTAGTTTCGCACAAAATTCGAGTACTTTTTTTTACAGGTACCCCATACATGTTTCAATCACAAGGCTACTTGACACATTGGTACTAGATGAAATAAAATTGCACATTTATTTTACCCAGATGAAACTATTATTTTTTACAACCAACACACTCACATTTATAACTAATCACAGGACTTGTGGTGTTCACTTCTCTATCAAAAGTTGGGTGCACCTCGAACTTTGACCCAGTTGGAAGTTATTTGGTATAATACTACCTATAGCAATCTCCATGGCATTGCCGATAGCCATGGGCAATTGCAGGGGTTGAGTTGTGATAATCACAACCCACTGGAAACATTTATTTTGGTAATTGTGGTAATAGTGGATTATTTTACTCAATTATGGGTACTGGCATGCTACTGGATACAATAATTTCTGTGACATCTGAAGGTCTGCATCAGTGGCTTGATCCTTGGCCCACCGTCATTTTGATCTAGTCACTGGCATTGATATCCTTTTATGTCACCTTTAAGCTATCCTTTATGGAAATACAGTAGAACAAGATGAATGTTGGTTAATGATCTATTAACTTAAAAATTTAGACCACATTAATATTGGTTTAAACCTGACTTTTGACCTATGGCTGGGATAGAGACTAATGCTGGCCTCAGGCGAGTAGAAATCACCATAGATGAGTGCAGTTTAAATAATGTTTGTCCACCTTCAGCAGATGAGAAATAATAAATGTTTTATTTAACGACACAATCAACACATTTTATTTACGGTTACCGTATAACCGGAAATTTTCGTGGTCTTAATTTTTCGTGGTTTGGGGTATAAAAACATTTCAAGGTTTCTTATTTTCGTCGTTTGCCAAATCTAAATTGAAAGTGATTTTATTTTCGAGTTTTAACAAGTCTAGTTGCAAGAATACTTGTTACTGTTGATTAAAGTTTCACCTCGGCTGCCAGTTGTTCGATACCACCGACGTGTAAAGTTAAACAATAGAACACTCAGCTGTAGCCTAATTGGCCACTGACTACTGTTCGCCAGACAACTGATCACAGTCTTTGATTTTGTGTAAAGCCAATTACGACGTATGTGTGAACAAACCACTTAAGAACGCCATCTGAGTTCACCACATGGTATTCAAAGCAGGTTTCCCTGGCTATGACGGCCTTGGTGGCGTCGTGGCAGGCCATCGGTCTACAGGCTGGTAGGTACTGGGTTCGGATCCCAGTCGAGGCATGGGATTTTTAATCCAGATACCGACTCCAAACCCTGAGTGAGTGTTCCGCAAGGCTCAATGGGTAGGTGTAAACCACTTGCACCGACCAGTGATCCATAACTGGTTCAACAAAGGCCATGGTTTGTGCTATCCTGCCTGTGGGAAGTGCAAATAAAAGATCCCTTGCTGCCTGTCGTAAAAAAGAGTAGCCTATGTGGCGACAGCGGGTTTCCTCTAAAAACAGTGTCAGAATGACCATATGTTTGACGTCCAATAGCCGATGATAAGATTAAAAATCAGTGTGCTCTAGTGGCGTCGTTAAATAAAACAAACTTTACTTTACTTTACCCTGGCTATGAAAGACGGCGAAGGTGTAACAGACATCAAGATCGAAATGCGTACTTCGGCGATAAAACCAATTAATGCAAGGTGGATTATGAAAGTTATGGCAGAATTGAAAACACACCAGAAAATTTTGAAATCTGCATTCATCCACACCGGAATCACTGATGCAGTGCGGGCGGACATTGACAAAAGCAATATACGAAATTAAAAAAATATTTAATTATATTCTACACACAGTGAGATTCAGACAATACCTTTTTTTAAATTCTAACTTGTTGTCTTGACTATACTATTCTCTTGTCGTATCCGGTGGACTGCGCATAACAGGAAATAAAATGTTCCGGTAAATTGTCAGTGTGTTATGTTTTTCACAATAAATATTTTAGATAGCAAGGATTTATATTTTTGATGCTGACTACTTACCCTCGAAACCCATGAAAATAAAAATCCTCGAAAATTTCCGGTTATACGGTATATGGCGTCAAACATATGGTTAAGGACCACACAGATATATAGAGAGGAAACCTGCTGTCACCACTTCATGGGCTACTCTTTTCGATTAGCAGCAAGGGATCTTTTATATGCACCATCTCACAGACAGGATAGTACATACCACGGCCTTTGTTACACCAGTTGTGGGGCACTGGTTGGAACGAGAAATAGCCCAATGGGGCTACCGATGGGGATCGATCCTATACCGACCGTGCATCAAGTGATTGCTTTACCACTGGGCTACGTCCCGGCCAAATTTAATGTGCCGATTGTCTGGATGGTTTGCCATGATACTTGTTACACTACATAAGTAATATGTGTTCCATAACAGCTTGCTAGAACCCACATGTTTCTTCTTCTCAATAATAGATGGATTGGTGATTTTACTTGAAGACTAGACTTGGTGGCGTAGGAAGGTGCCAAAAAGTGTGTGTGTGGGGGGGGGGGGGGGCACACTTATATTTATACACTTTTACACTATTATAAAGCAAATATAAAGCAAAATATCTAAAAGGGGGGGGGGGGGGGGTGAGGGGGGCATTCCTATGCCAGTACTAGTGTCTTTTCTTGGCTACTTGTTTCCCAGGCCAGTGAAATAAGTTCTTAATTTTTACCCCTGTGTGGAATATTCCTCTCCCCACCCCCCACCATGTCAGTGGACTGGTCCAAGCATTTCAACAGCCAATTTGAGAATACCCAGGGTGTCTTCTTCTGGTCACTTGATATCCTCTTTCATCTTTCTCCTTTGCTTTTTCTGTCCAGAATAATATTGGTCATTTTCCCCTGTTCATTAACCCCATCCACTGACACATTAACTAAACTTAAAAAAGCCATGTTCTTTGGTATGTCCTTTTTCTGTTCAGTTGGTATTAAAAACTGACAATAATCATAACCATAACTTGAAATGTTTACAGTGAAGAAAGATAACTATGAAAAAAAATTCATGTATTAGTATTCATTTAATATTGTAGTTTAAAAGTAAAAAACAGTTAAAAATCATTTTTTTAAATTTGTCATTAAAGTACATGTATAATGTAAAAGACAGTATTGCATCAACCACAGGTTTTCACCTACGGGGTATTCAAAAAGTCACACAGTTTATGTACGTACTTCAGCTGTGTTCATAACCCTGTGAATGTAAAAGAAATTGAACCTGAAAACATTTCTCTAATCAAAACTTATTAATGTATTCTGTTTGATGTCATAAGCAGGTTAGAAAATCATTGACTATATACTGTTTCATCTGTGCTGTGTTTATTCTTAATGTGTAAAGATCATTACAAAACATTGCAACACAGAACATTTAATTGAAAATATAATATTTAATGCTCCATTGAAATCTTCTAATGTTTTAAAGAAAATCCAAAAATAGTCTGTATAGTATTTAATTTATAAATGTGAACAATTTACACTAAGTTCATGTTACCTCAAATTTTGTCTTTTTTGTCTTCTTTTTTTTTTCCTTAAGTGAAACAAAGAGGGTACTGATTTTGGGTCAGCTAATAATGAATTGATTTATTAAAGCTATGATTTGTTTTTTTTTAACGTCCTTTCCATGACCAGTTTTACGTAATGATGTTCCATTTGACGTCGTCTAATCAGAATAGAGTAAATTGTATAACAGTAGAATGCTTGTAATGATACCATAGTAGCAGTTGATTGCCGAACAGTTGATACCATTCTGTGAGCTTGGCATTGATACAATTCTGTGAGCTTGGTGTTGATACAATTCTGTAAGCTTGGCGTTGATACCATTCTTTGAGCTTTGCACTTACTCACATGTACAACTGGAGAATGACACTCAAACGAGATCACAAGTTGAGACAAATTTTAATGCATGATTTTCATTACTTTTTTTTATCAAATTAAAATGCCTTTTGCTGAATGTGAAATCATACATATCTCCACATATTTAAATAAAACTTGGCCTCAGTTTTTTCTTCTTCCAACTTAACACCTGAATTATGATCTATACCTGTTATGAGTCGTGCATTATTAATAAAGCCACTCAGATCTCTAATATATTATGTCAGACAAAAATGTTTAAAAATAAATAAATTTAGTTTTAATGCTGTATATTAACAAAGATATGTTTGTGATATCCTATTTAATTATTTATTATTATTTTATTTTACATTTTGAAAATTTGTTTTATAGAAGACCGTTAAAAAAATTAATGTAGTTTGCGTGCAATGTGTGTTTTACTTGGTTTAGTCTGCTACCTGTGGATGCAGTTCACATTCTCTTTGATGACTCTAAGGTCAAACATACTGTACTTGATGCTATTCCTGTGTTGTGTTCACTCCGGTAATGCCTAAACAAACAAGACATAATTATTGCAGGTCAAAATTAGTAGATTTACGGTAAACGGCCAGAGATCAAAGGCTGGCAATACGGCTCTCCCAGCATGCGTTGTCATCAAGTCTCCTGTAGCCAACAAGAAGTAAATACATTGCTTTTATACGTCTGTGTTTACTAATGTGCGGCTGGCCCACTAGCATACCTGATGGTTGGACCACACAGCTAGGAGCGGGAGGGGGTGGGTGAGGGAGGGAGGGAGGGAACCACTCACTTTCCATTTATCAGGCTGCTGTGCAGTCTGATCTGCCTAGATTCAAACTTGGTGATAAATAAGCCCCTCTTCTTCACCAGACACTGATCTGCCTCTGATGTGCTTGTCCTCTCCACACTAAATACCGATGAACATCTTTCTGTTTTGTTTCCGTGGCTACACAGAAATATTAGACTGAGGATTGCTTGTCTGATCTGCATGCTGATTTTCATACAGTCTTGATATGGGTGGAGCAACGTTTCTTTATGTTGAGATCAGTTTAGTTTTTTATTTATTGTTATAGCTATTGGCTAGATTGCTTTATATTCATGGCTGTAGGCAGTATTTGCAAGTAAATACAGTTTGGCCATTCATATAAGGGTCTCTTTTTTGTGTGTCTCATACAGAACACCCTATTTATTGCAAACAAAATAAAACATTCATTCAAACTTGTGGTTTTTTTAGGTCATTATTCCTAGGTCCAGTGCTGTATACATGTATATACAATTTTTGGTCTCTAAACTTTTAAAATTATTTGCAATGAACAATGAGTTCTGGGTGGGACAAAAAGGACATCCTTATATGAGATTCCTGTGGATGCTTATATGAGTATCCATCCAGTTGAACAAATGTCATGGGGCAGGTGCTAAAGTTATCTATTAAAAATCCTTTAAAATAACAGTTTTATTGAATGGTATGTGTTTCCTATTGTGCAGGGAAAAAACTGCAAGTGTCTACATTTTTAAGCTCCATAAAGGTTAATGTAAGAAATACAATACAAACTATAACAAAATGGCTTGTAGCTTTAATGAACAAATATATTATTACTTCACACATATTTACTTTGGACCTTTCCATTACAGTATGTTTAAAATACAGTGAAACCTCTCTAAACTGACCACCTAATAAACTGAGTAAAAAGTCCAGTTTTCAGGTGTATCTGGTTTAGAGAAGGTCTGTTCTGTACTGATCATTTATAAATGGTCCATGAAAAACATCAGTGTATGAGGGAATTCCAGTTTATTGATAGTCCGGTTTTGATGTGTTTCACTATACATCTACTCCATGTGGATGAGGACAAGATTTCTATGTTTGGAGGAATGTAAATCATGTCTTTGTGAACTATGATTTATTGTTTCCAAACCACTCGGCAGGGAGCGGGGAAATCTAATTTTATGTCACAGTATTTACTGTGTCTCCCCGCTGACCATACCCTGTGTTTTCTGAATATTAACTCCCCACTCAGCAGTAACACAAATTACCTTTGATTGATGACAGAAAAGGACATTGTTGGAGTCAAGGACTCCCCATCAAACCAAGGCTGCTGATACAAGTTGAGATACCAGTCATATTTTTGTTTTCTGTGTCGGGAGAAGAGTGTGTGTTAATTGGTCACTGAGGACCGTGTGTCGCCTGGTCAGTCCCGATAACATCAGGGCGGGTGGAATTGTGGGTATTGTTTATGTGTCAGCTGTCATCAGGTGTGGGTAATCGCGGGTCACGCTAGGTGTTGTCACGCTTTGTCTGCGAGACGTTCGGGTGGCACCGATTATTACCCAGGATTAGTGGATTTTCATAGCTTCTTACAGTCAAATGACCGCAAATTATCACAAATTACAGGGAGTGGTGTGCTGCTATCTCATACGGAAATCAGAGTAATGTATGTCTTGGAGTAATGTGTCATGTTTTATATAAACAGGTGTCACATTTTGAGTAAACAGTTACATTTTTTAAATCAAAAGGCACATAGCTAAAAGAATTTCTGTGGTTACTGACAATATATTCCTTATTAAATAAAAAATATTTTTGTAGACTGACAAAATGTTTGATACAATTATTCTACCGTAACTGTCGGCGATAGTTCTAAACAGCTAGTCAGGGTTGAAGATAAATAAATCCATTACTTTGGTAAGAAAATTAACATTTCAGAGTCATCTTAATGCGAGAAAGTTGTTCTTCGACATATATTATATGGTACTAGTGTTCCTCACTGATATGTCATGACCAGTGTTTAATTTTAACGGATATAACATTGTGTACATATCCTGAATGGTGTAAAATGGTGTATATATTATAACTGGTATATCATGGTGTATGTATCCTGAATGGTATGTCATGGTGTTTATATTCTGACTGGGTATATCATGGTGTATATGCCATGACTGGTTCAACATGTGTCTATATCCTTACTTGTATAACATGATATTTATGTCCTGACTAGTATAACATGATGTTTATATCCTTACTTGTATATCATAGTATTTATATCCTGACTGATATATCTCAGTGTATATACACTGGCTGGAATATCATGATGTATTTTGATCTACAACAGTTACCATTCAAGTTTTTTTACATCCCAGTCCTTGCCTTTTCAGCTGCACCACATGCTTTTCTTGTGGTCATTCATATCGGATACTTCTGTCATAGGCATTAATGCCATAAATCTACCATTTAATATCAGTACTGGTTTCTTCTGAGATGGTAAAGATGCATCTGCACCACATAACATACTTTCATCAAGTGTTGGGTTGTAACACAGGGAAGGACTACATCATTATTGGCAGTTCACTATGTATAGCATTATGCATTAATGATGTTAATTCTCATCAAGTGAACTAAATGGATATGTTTGATTTTGGGATATCTCACCATTTGTTTACCTTAAGGTGAGATTAGATGATCAATTGATAATTTTCTTTTGTTAGCCTTGAAAGTCTGTTAACATACTAAGTGTATAGTCTTTGTTTGTAGGCACACAATGCACGGCGGGTGAATCAGCTGCACAACCACATGAAGCTGAAGAAAGACCGGGAGCAATCCCAGCAGGCCGTGTGGGAGGAACGCTTCAAGAAACGCTACCAGGAGCAGCAGATACGTGAACATGAAGACTCCATCAAGTTCTTCTCAGTAAGTTCGTCGTAGTAATAGAACTTACAACATATTGGGATGAATTTACAAAGCCTATTTTTCTTTTATACGCATCTATCTACAATCATTTACAATGCTAAAACACCAGTGTTTATGAAAAACAGGCTGTGTAAATTCGGCCCTTTCTTTTGAGGAAGTTAGTTCCCATCAGCTATACTTAATGGTCCTTTTTGTAAGTTATCACCTTCATTTACCTTCTTCTTTTTTTCTACAGTTAAGTAGTGAGTTAGATTACCACAAACCTATAGTTTTAAAGATGGCTTTAGGTTTTTAACATAAAATTCATTACGGTGTCTGTGAACCTTGCTCTACAACATGTTTGGCAGCCAGGGATCTTTTATTTACATTTTCTTTTAGTATAGACAGGACAGTGCATACCTCTTCTTTTTATATACCAGTCATGATTGATGCATAGTTGGTCGAAAATCGATCCCCGTTGGTGAGTCCATTGGGCTATTTCTCATTCTAGCCAGTGCAACATGACTGGCATATCAAAGGTTTGTGCTATCTTGTCTATGCAATGGTGCACATAAAAGATACTTGCTACTAATGGACAAATATAGCGGGGGTTTTCACTAGGACTAATGTCAAAATTACCAAATATTTGACATCCAGTAGCCAATGATTGATAAATCAATGTGCTTTAGTGGTGTCATTAAAGAGGACAGACTTTATTTTGATGAAGGAAAACCCAAATGATTCCGATCATTCAGCGAGTGCTTTGCGACTAGGCCACATTCCTCTGTGAGTTGACATGAACTAGCTGCCTGTGTTAGGTAGCACTTAATGTGAACTGTTAGTGCCAGGTGTAAGTGTGTGTGTGCCTCGTCTTGTTAATTTATTTCATTCACTCACCCAGGTGTTGCTACAGGTGGCATGATGAGCAACATTCTTTAAGACACTGGAAGTCATTTTTTATCTCCACCAGACGATTCTGTCACTTTTATTTCTCCAGTGTGTCATGTCATCATGTTTCATCCTGGTTTCAACAGGAAAATCTAGAAATCTTTATTTTAATTCTCAGTCAGGAGAAGTCACATGTTCTTGGAAAAAGTGTTTTGTTTTTTGTTTTTATAAAGTTAAGAAAAATATGTTTTGTTTAAAGACACCACTACAACACATTGATTTATTAATCATCGGCTATTGGATGTCAAACAATTTGTAATTCTGGCATATAGTCTTAGAGAGGAAACCCACTACATTTTTCCATTAGTAGCAAGGGGTCTTTTATGCACCATCCCACAGACAGGATATACCATGGGTTTTTGTAAAAATACCATAAACATTTAACACAGAGACAAAAACATTTTTGTTAGGACATTGTACACATATACCGATGGTTTTATTGCAATGAATGGTGAAGCATCAGTATTTCCCTTTCTATATGGCTCTACTTGACAGGGCTGTGCTCCAAGCTTGCTTTCAGTTGAGTTATCTCAGTATCACCCGAGCCTGGGGTACATGGAACCTGTAGTGTCTGTCGGGTAATCGATCACCCACCATGGTCATACACCTAGAAAACATGCCTATAACCACTCTTAAAGTGGGTGAAACAAGTGTCTGGGTTGGAACCAGTATTGGAATGAAACATTCCCCATTTGTATATGGTTTTCATAGGAGCCAGAAGCTGGGGAAGAGGAAAGGGGAGACATTTTGATTTTCACTTCACCAACTGTAAATATAATACATAGGCTCCCTCTGTTGGAAGGCAAGTTAATTAGGCCTAACATAAAATATGTGTGTTTCCGGTTTCCTGACCTACCCTAATTTTATGTAGTGACCCTGAAATGTATTTTTTTCAAGGATGAAACCTGAAACACACGTATATTTTTTTTTAAGCTTTAATATATTACGATACAGACCTCACCATTTAAGGGCAGTAATTTTAACCCTAAGCATGTGAATTTATATGATATCACTGTGGTAAAGTCTTAAAATTAATGAGCAATTAATCACTCCCCTCAATTTGTTTTTACATCATGGGCTATATATTTATATACTGCTTCCACCAGTTGCTGGCATCTTCCAACAACTATAATTTTGGAGTCAAGGCTGGCCATTTTATACGAAGTTAATTCAGTGGTTAACTTATATATAATGAATGAAGTAACCCTGAATGTAAGGCCAAGTAAAAAAAATTGTTTGGTTCCTGTTACATGCCAAAAACAAATAGGGTAGGTAGGTAGGTAGGGAACCCCCCCCCCCCCCCCATTTTCGAGCTAATATTTCCTGAATAGTATAGCAGATTAATATATTAAAAGCTCTTTCTTTGTGTTACAGTGCAACTGACAATACATACTCTAATGAGAATCGTTAATTATTTTCTATAAAAAAAACCATGTCGTAACCTAGTCAAACCACAATCGGTATTAATGTAAACACCACCCAAGTCTAATACTACACGGTAAGGTTATAAACTACGATAACACTAAAATAACACTATAATTTGTTCATTGGAAAAAAGTTTTAATATCAAAGGTCTGATCCACAACATGGTTACACCCCCTCACAACTACAGCAACAACACTGATCTTCCCGGCCTATTTCATTGCCAGTATTGCAGTAACAAAATGTACATCATGAACACAACGAAGATGTCAATAAAAATTAACAAAATAAGTTAACAAAAAGATCTCCATACTAACTATCCTCATAGCAGAGATATCCTCATAGCAGAGATATCAAAAGAAAACAACTATTTTCAGGAAAACAGTTTCCCTTTTGGTCGTCCATAAGGACACTGCACAGTATCTTTGCACTGTTGACAAAGAGGTAAAACAGGTTTGTATTTTTGCTTTTAAAGGTCTGATCCACATCATGGTTACACCCCCTCACAACTACAGCACTGCAGACGCTATTAAATGTGAAAAGAGTTGTCATTTCTTAAGGTTTTGGGTACTACCAGTTCATTTCAAATGCCATGGATATCATCATATTTAATAATAAATACAGGGGTTATTTGTCAAACAAATGCAAAATATTGATAGAGTTGATGTCTAAATATTTAATTTAAGTAATCTTTTCAGCATAATCGGCTATTTTCATATTTACTCTTTATGTTTAACATTGAATCGTAACTCGGTATTTCTAGAAGTTCGATTACGTTTTAGGGAATTCCCCTACCAAAATAGACTGGAAATTTGTATCATTCTGTTTTTTAACAGTAAACTAGCTTAACATTTTGAAGATTGGATTCACAAGTTCCGAGTAGTTCCGAATTAGTACGAGAACACGTCCGAGAGCATATGGTGTCAATGGCGTCTTCCATTTACAGAGTAGAATGTCAAAAATGTGCTCATTCAAATCAAATAATATTACACATGTATTTAAATCAATTTCAAATGAAACGACATTCAAGGAATCGGAACACCTTGCCACATTCCGCTACGCCTATATTTCGTGGAAATGTACGAGGAGTTCCGAATGGCTCTCGGAAGCTTTTCATTTGGAACTCTTCGGAAGTAAAATTGCGCGAAGTGTTCCGGGTCTTCTGGTAACGAGATCTTGGACTGACAGATCTCATGGCATCTCTCTGCAGTTGTTGTTTTTAGAGTCGACGAAAATTAGGATTGATATTAATGAATTATTAAATAAAACAGGTGAAAAAAAAAAGGGTGGGGAAAAGATTAAAAAAAGTTAGGGTCGGCACCAAAAATTTAGGGACGGTCGGGTAACCGGAACCAAACAATTTTTTTTACTACGCCTAAAGAGTAGTTATTAGACAAGTGTTATTTACAACGTCTTACTTAAATTATCAATTTTGTAAAATGGTTGTATAGCAAATGTGCATATTACAGAAACTAGGGTATTATTCCTAAGTGTAATGCTTTGTGGAACTTGCTAATCTTAGTTTGTTTTGTGCTGACTTGCAAACGGGTGTGTGGTACATTCATATCATCATTATCATTTATAAAGAAAAAATACTTTGACATTAAGTACTAATAAAAGGATACATAATCTGTAAGAAAGAGTCAATTAAACAAGTCCCATGTTGTCAGGTTGGATGTTTTTACACCTGTCCTCACACATGCCTGTCACATATAAATGACACACGTTGTCATGGTAATGACTTTTTTATTCCGTCTGACCTCATAAATTGTTCACCTGCACATTTAAATACAAGTAATACCAGTTGTGTACAGGATAGTCCACATGGGTGGGATGAAACAGGATTCCCCCCACACACTGCATCCACTGGGTCCTGTTGCAAGCATTGTCGTACAGCTGATAGATCAATAGGCCATGGTATGTGCTATCCTGTTAATGCCAGAATTGAATCTTTTATATGCACCATCCCACAAATAGGATAATACATAAGACAGTCTTTGTTGCACCAGTTGTGGAGTACTGGCTTGAATGAGAAATATCCCAGTAAGCCTACTAATGGTGATCTGTCCTAGACCAATCACCAGTCAGGCGAATGCTTTACCACTGGGCTACATCCCACCTATCTGAGAAAGAAGTGATGTTGTAACAGTATATACTTCCTCTATTATAGGAACAGTCTTTACCACTGGGCTACATCCCACCTATCTGAGAAAGAAGTGATGTTGTAACAGTATATACTTCCTCTATTATAGGAACAGACTTTACCACTGGGCTACATCCCACCTATCTGAGAAAGAAGTGATGTTGTAACAGTATATACTTCCTCTATTATAGGAACAGACTTTACCACTGGGCTACATCCCACCTATCTGAGAAAGAAGTGATGTTGTAACAGTATATACTTCCTCTATTATAGGAACAGACTTTACCACTGGGCTACATCCCACCTATCTGAGAAAGAAGTGATGTTGTAACAGTATATACTTCCTCTATTATAGGAACAGACTTTACCACTGGGCTACATCCCACCTATCTGAGAAAGAAGTGATGTTGTAACAGTATATACTTCCTCTATTATAGGAACAGACTTTACCACTGGGCTACATCCCACCTATCTGAGAAAGAAGTGATGTTGTAACAGTATATACTTCCTCTATTATAGGAACAGACTTTACCACTGGGCTACATCCCACCTATCTGAGAAAGAAGTGATGTTGTAACAGTATATACTTCCTCTATTATAGGAACAGTCTTTACCACTGGGCTACATCCCACCTATCTGAGAAAGAAGTGATGTTGTAACAGTATATACTTCCTCTATTATAGGAACAGACTTTACCACTGGGCTACATCCCACCTATCTGAGAAAGAAGTGATGTTGTAACAGTATATACTTCCTCTATTATAGGAACAGTCTTTACCACTGGGCTACATCCCACCTATCTGAGAAAGAAGTGATGTTGTAACAGTATATACTTCCTCTATTATAGGAACAGACTTTACCACTGGGCTACATCCCACCTATCTGAGAAAGAAGTGATGTTGTAACAGTATATACTTCCTCTATTATAGGAACAGTCTTTACCACTGGGCTACATCCCACCTATCTGAGAAAGAAGTGATGTTGTAACAGTATATACTTCCTCTATTATAGGAATAGTCTTTACCATTGGGCTACATCCCACCTATCTGAGAAAGAAGTGATGTTGTAACAGTATATACTTCCTCTATTATAGGAATAGTCTTTACCATTGGGCTACATCCCACCTATCTGAGAAAGAAGTGATGTTGTAACAGTATATACTTCCTCTATTATAGGGGCATTCTTTATCACTGGGCTACATCCCACCTATCTGAGAAAGAAGTGATGTTGTAACAGTATATACTTCCTCTATTATAGGAACAGACTTTACCATTGGGCTACATCCCACCTATCTGAGAAAGAAGTGATGTTGTAACAGTATATACTTCCTCTATTATAGGAACAGTCTTTACCACTGGGCTACATCCCACCTATCTGAGAAAGAAGTGATGTTGTAACAGTATATACTTCCTCTATTATAGGAACAGTCTTTACCACTGGGCTACATCCCACCTATCTGAGAAAGAAGTGATGTTGTAACAGTATATACTTCCTCTATTATAGGAACAGACTTTACCATTGGGCTACATCCCACCTATCTGAGAAAGAAGTGATGTTGTAACAGTATATACTTCCTCTATTATAGGAACAGACTTTACCACTGGGCTACATCCCACCTATCTGAGAAAGAAGTGATGTTGTAACAGTATATACTTCCTCTATTATAGGAACAGACTTTACCACTGGGCTACATCCCACCTATCTGAGAAAGAAGTGATGTTGTAACAGTATATACTTCCTCTATTATAGGAACAGACTTTACCACTGGGCTACATCCCACCTATCTGAGAAAGAAGTGATGTTGTAACAGTATATACTTCCTCTATTATAGGGGCAGTCTTTAGCTCAGTCTGTAGAGTGCTCATCTGGGGTGCTTCCATGGGTCATAGGATCAAATCTTCTCGGCAGACCTAGTGGGTTTTTCCTGCATCCTAACCAGTACCCCATGTCTAGTATTTAAAAGGCTAGTATATACTGTCCTGTCTGTGGTAAAGTGCATTAAAAAGTTCTCTTGCTGCTAATGACAAAATGTAGCACGTTTCCTCTGAAGATGACATATCAGAATTGCCAAATGTTTGATATCCAATAGCTGATGATTCATTAATCAATGTGCTTTAGTGGTGTCATCAAACAAAAAAATCTTTTACTAATCTACAAACCTCTGTCCTGGGTAGACCACTTGCCCAGAAAACCATGCTTAAAACTTAATCAACCATTATAACACTAATCCATAACCTACTAGCTGTACTGGCATTTTGTTGTTAAATGAGAATTCTTTGTCTTTTTTTAAGAAATTGTATAGAAACTTTGACTGTTATATATTGATAAATTCCTACAAAAGTGGGGGGAAATTCTTATAATTACAAATGACACAATTTATTTAATAAAAAATACACATAAATCAGTTTCTAGCATCCTTTCCGTGACCTGTTTTATGTCATGATGTCTGATTTGACGTATTGACTCATTTTCTGAGGTTTATTGAATGATAACATTCACTTTTTTAGCATCATTGTCAAATCAGAATAGAGTAAATCATATACATTGGAAAGTTTTTAATTACATAACTATAAAAGTGCCCACTGTCTTCTAGCTGGAAAACATTTTTCTTGCCAATCATCATTATGGTTTCTATTGGGGGGGGGGGGGGGGGGGGTTCTATGTTTATCATGTACCTTAAGATCAAATCTTTCTTTTCTTTTTTCTTTTTTTGTTCTTTCATTTTTATTTGTTAGTAACATTGTTTAACTGAATACTGGTGTTGGAACTTTATAAGACAATCTGTGTGAAGATCAAAGAATTTCATATTGCTATTTATGATGTGCCGAGTGAGAGATAATGGTTGTTGTTCATCTGCTAGGCAGCCAGATGGCTCGGTTCTACATGTATGTTGGCTCATCTTGAGGCATTTTGGTCTTTTTGTTTGAACTCGTCTCTGTTTGATGGCAATCAATATAAAACAACTCACGCCACAGAGTGTAAGATGTGCGCTCTAGGCTAGAAACATAAGGATGTCTGGAATAAACCTGAACTATAACACAGTAACAGTCTTCACAAGACAGTATAAGGATGTGTGGAATGAGCAATACTTTACTACAGCCCATTATCTGTGTTAAAAAAGAATTGATATTTATCTCTATAATGAACAACATAATGCTAAAACTGATTTTCAAAGTTGAGACTGTTGCGATGATCACATCTGGGTTGGATATAAATATTATTGAATCTCTTGTGTGGTTTGCATGCAGTCAGGATACAGCTTAAGTCTCGTTTTTGATAAAGGGATAAAGGCAAGTGTTAGAACAGCTAAGGTAGATAGCTACACATATCTGAACATGGAATTGTCTAACTTGTCAGTCTGTTTACTAAGAATTTCTTGTGAATGATGTCTATAGAGGTGGCTTCTTTAACAGGGTAGGGTGCACTATCCATTGTTAATGTTGATGTTTGAAATGAATTGACATCTCATAATAATGGTCTGATTATTTAAAAATGGGGCCATAGAGGTGGCTGTTTAAGTAGGGTTGACTATATGTTGTTGACTTTCAAACAAGTTGACAGCTTCAGAATGGGTCTATAGAGGTGGCTGATTAAGCAGGCTTCACTTATCTTGTTGATGATTGAAGTGAGTTGACATCTTCAGGATGGGTCTATAGAGGTGGCTGTTTAAGAAGGGTTCATTGTATGTTGTTGATGTTTGAAGTCAGTTGACATCTTCAAGATGGGTCTATAGAGGTGGCTTTTTAAGCAAGGTTCACTGTATCTTGTTGACGTTTGAAGTGAGTTGACATCTTCAGGATGGGTCTATAGAGGTGGCTGTTTAAGAAGAGTTCACTGTATTTTGTTGATGATTGAAGTGAGTTGACATCTTCAAGATGGATCTATAGAGGTGGCTTTTTAAGCAGGGTTCACTGTATCTTGTTCATGTTTGAAGCGAGTTGACATCTTCAGGATGGGTCTATAGAGGTGGCTGTTTAAGCAGGGTTCACTGTATCTTTTTGATGTTTGAAGCGAGTTGACATCTTCAGGATGGGTCTATAGAGGTGGCTGTTTAAGCAGGGTTCACTGTGTCTTGTTAATGTTTGAAGCGAGTTGACATTTTCAGGATGGGTCTATAGAGGTGGCTGTTTAAGCAGGGTTCACTGTATGTTGTTAATGTTTGAAGCGAGTTGACATCTCTTACTGGTGGTCTGATTATTGAGAATGTCTTGGGGATAGGTCTGTCTGCCATCTTGTCACATTACCGAGATGATTTCCTCAGATCCTCTTCACAGATACTGTCATCCCGGGCAGTAATTCGTATGACGATTTCACCTGTGATTACCCAGCATGTCTCTTTCCCTCCCCTCTGGCACTGTACTTATGTATAACACTTACAGGCTCACACATAAGATGCGGGACTCAGATTGAAAGCTGTTTTATAATATTAGATAGGAAATGAAAGCAATATTTGTTTAAATGACACCTCAGCACATTTTAAACTGCAGCTGTTTGGTGTCTAATGTATTATTTCAACACATGGTCAAGAAAAAATAAGGAAGCTTGCTTCTGTAATATAGGTTACTATTCTGAAAATCAGCAAGGAATCTTTTATATGCATTTTATATCCATAGATAGGACAGCACATACCACAGCCTTTGAGGTATCACTTGTGGGTCACTGAGTGGGTGTGTTCATCAAGGGTGATAGGACATGTAGTGGCCTACAACACCTTAGGCTTGTCACATTAGAGACTAAACTGAAAGTGAAAGTTCATTGTAAATTGTTTCTCTAAGTATGTTCTCAGTTCTCAAGTGTCTCACTTCATACAATGGAACTGAAATTTCAATTGCATTTATCTTTTTAAACAAAAAAATGACAAATGTGTCAGGCCTGTTATTCTGAGGTCATGAACTATAGAGTGATATACTTGTAGTAATGTTTGTTGGGACTACTTTCTGCAGTATTTCAGAGCATGGCCAATAAGGGTGAATGTTTAGGACAGAATCTGTACAAACAATATGACATGCTGTAATTACCATTATGTTAATCATTTAATGACTGTTGATTAAGCAGTGCCATGGGATGTCGTAAAACAAATATTCACTATGACAATAAAACTGTTGAGCATCTTCGTCATGAGCAAAGTGAAGGCAAGCTGAATATCTGAAATAGTTCCACATGAGTAATCACATGAAGTTTTAAACAAAATTTACTGAAAAAGTTATTGAAAGGCGATCAACTTGTCATTGTCCTAAAACTTTTCAGGCAAGTGTGGAGGGGAGTAGGAGTGATCAGTTGCCTTTCCCGGCAAAGACTGGTTGACCAGTGTTTCAAAGTGATACATTCCTTTCTCCTGTTTTTTTTTTAAAAAGGGACAGGCTCTATACAAGGAACATGGCCAATACCATGCTGTAATTACCATATGTTCATCATCTGATGACTGATAAATTAAGTAAAGTGATGGGATATCATTAAACAATTATTCATTGTGAAGTAACAAAGAGCAATATGACAAAGTGTTGTATTCCCTTCAGAAAAAGGGCAGACTATGCAACAAGGAACATGGCCAGTTACCATATGTTAATCATCTAATGACTGATGATTAAGTAAAGTGATGGAATATCATTAAACAATTATTAATTGTGACATAACAAAGAGCAATATGGCAAAGGGTTATATTCCTTTGTTGTGTGTTTCAGAAAATGGTCAACAAGGGCGATGATCTGGAACAGAGTCTGTACAACAAGGTGCGCAATGCTGAGTACGCGCGACAGCAACAGGAGCAGTCCGTGCGGCGCATGCAGCAGACGCTGGCAGAGATCAAGAGAATCAACAACCTGAAACTCACCCAAGAAATAGTCGACAGACAGAGACAAGAAAAAGAGCTGGAGCAGCGACTGCTTAAAGAAAAAGCCGAACTTGATAAGGTAAGTCCAGTTTATTTTGGAAATTTTGTGTTCAAAATAAGTATAAGATATTTGAATTCAAAATTCAATTATAAAAAGTTTTCTAAAAAAGTAGGAATATTTGTATTCAAATATCTATGTAGTGATCAAAATAAGAAAAGTCCAGTATTGATGTAGTGGTAAGAAACAGACAAAAAAACGTTGAATTTAAATATTGGTGTTAAACATAATTGGGATATATTTGAATGTGATGTTCAAAATACGTAGAGGACTTTTGTATTCAACTAGTAATATATTGTTCAAAATAAAAAGAAGATATTGAATTAAAATATTAATATCATTTTAAAAATAAGTATAGGTATTTGAATTCAAATATAGTGTTCAAAATCAGTAGAAGTATTTGCAATATAGAAGTGTTCAAAATAAGATGGGGATATTTGAATTCAAATATCAATATAGAGTTCATAATAAATAGGGGATAGTTGAATTAAAAAAAAAAATAGTTTCAAAGTAGGAGATATTTGAATTTCAAAAGCAGCATACTGTTAAAAATAAGGTAATATTCAAATATCAGTATAGTGTTCAAAATATGTAAGAGATATTTGAATTTAAAAATTGATATAATATTCAAGGTAGGGATATTTGAATTTTGGTAGAGTATATATAGTGTTCAGAATCAGTAGGGATATTTGAATTCAAATACCGATATATAGTGTTAAAAATGAGTAAGGATATTTGAATTTGAATATTACTAGCTTTGGAATACAGACCAAGTTGCATGCAGTGTATCACACAACTGCAGCCCCTGTGAAAATGTGTATTGAGTGGTAGAAGATTACATATGAGCTATCAGTCCAAATTAAACATCTAACATACATGTAGTGCATGTGTTAAGGTGCATTCGGGTAGTTTCCTCCTTATTACTGTTAGTGACTGAAGCACTTAAAGTATTAATGACATGTAATTCAAATTGAGTGTTGGGATAGAACCTAATCAGAATTAATTGCTGTAATGGGAAGGAAAAATGTGAACATTTGTGGGAGGCCCAAGTCACATGCAGAGATTTCCGAGAATTGTGTGTATGAAAGCGGAGCTATGTTCGACGCGTGAAGGGCTCCGATGTAAACAGCGTGTTATGGCGTACACTCCAGTGATCAATCAGCGTGATGAACCATCTACATGGCTTGCTTTGAAGGCTTGACACAAGTGTGCTAACTAAATGCCTCTTCGTCAACACTAAACAACACACTGAACTAACGCATCACCATTCATAAAGTCGCTTCGCACTTCATATAGACAATGGAAACATTTTCAGTTATCCATTTCAGTGCCAAGTCATGACTTGTAATTGGTGGGATGTAGGATTAACAGTACGGTGTCATAGAGGTCAGTAGCATGGGGTCACACAGGTCATTACTAATGTTAAGAGGTCAATAGCATAGGATCACAGAGGTCAACAAGTGTTGCAGATGTTCTAAGTATCATTGTCAGAGGTAAACGCTGGTGTCACAAAGGTCAACACTGGTGACATATAGGTCAAGACTGGTGTAACAACAATAACAGTGTCACAGGTGAAAAGTATTGTCACATAGTTCAATACTGGTGTCATATAGGTCAACACTGGTGTCAAATAGGTCATCACTGATGTCACATAGGTCACACTGGTGTCACAACAATAACAGTGTCACAGGTGAAAAGTAGTATCACATAGCTCAATAATGGTGTCAAATAGTTCAATACTGGTGTCACATGTCAACACTGGTGTAACATGCCAACATTGGTGTCACATAGGTCGACACTGGTATAAGAACAATAGTATCACTGGTAAAAAGTAGTGTCACATAGGTCAACATTGGTGTCACATTGGTCAACACTGGTATCACATAGTTCAACATTGGTGTCACATTAATGTCACATAGGTCAACACTAATGTCACATGTCTGTGAAGGACTAAAAGTTGTATTTGTCTCACACCCGCCCATCTATCATCTTGGACATATTTCCAGGAAACTTGAAGATGTGTCCAAGACATACATACTTGAACCCTCAGTTGGTGTAAACATTTGTCAAGTAGTTGGCTCCTCAATGTTTTGCAACAATCTTGAAATATATCTAAGACTGTGCTGTGTGTATAGGTGAGAATAAAAAGCCATGTTTGGTGTGGTTGGGCTATTACGTGTCAGGTCATACAGTTACCACGGCATGATGACAGTGTGCCAGTTCCTCTAACAGTTCACCCAGACAGTGTATGTATGGCACCAGTGTGTTCTCTACTCCTGCTAGCAGTATGCAAGTAAATTGTGATACCCTGTGTGATAAATAAAGACATATTGCGACCACACACATTGTCAGCTAATGCCTTTAATATGTGGGCTTTATCGTGAACAATGTGATTATTTTGTAAGAACTATATCTAGAAGTATTGCCTGCCTTGTGTTTCTTTACGAGACATGAAATTGAAACATATCAAGTGTTGCAGGAGCTAGAAATAGCGGCTAGGGAGGGACACAATTCATACAGAACGGAGAACGCGGTAAATGTGCACAATTACGGCTGAATGGAGACCAGCTCGCAATAATGGATGACATTTGTTCTTACTACAAATCATGTTCTGTACTGTGCTAGAAAATCATGTAGACTCTGAGACAACTTTGAAAAGACAGATTGTAAATAACAGAGAGTCGTTTAAACAGCATAAATATAGTAATAATAATAATAAATATTAATAATAAACTACCATCAGTTGAAAAATAATAAAGTTCTTATAATGTACAAAAATGCTGATTTCTAACATTCATATGAAATATTTTGTTGTTATTTCTTTTTTTGTCGGGTGGGAGGGGGAGCTGAAATGTAGCTCAGTCATTAGAGCTCTCGTCTAAGATGCATTAGGTGTAGAATGTAATCTCATTGCTTGATCCATTCTTTGGTGGGTGTTTTCCCACCCCAACCAATGTGCCACCACTGGCATGTCAGAGGATGTGGTATGTGCTGTGCTGTCTGTGAGAAAGGTCATATAAAAGATCCTTTGCAAATAATGGGAAAATGTTATGGGTTTCCTTTAAGACTATATATGTTAGATTTATCAAATGTGTGACATCCAATAGCCAATGATTAATAAATCAATGTGCTCTAGTGGTGTCATTAAATGAGACGGACTTTAAGTGAGACAAGCTTGAAATGACAAAGCTATTGATAATAATGAAAAGTTTTAACAACATAAATATTATAATAATAGATATTCATAATAAACTGCCATTTATCAGTTGGAGAAAATAATACAATTCTTGTAATATAGAAAAACGCAGTGATAGATAACACATGTACGCTACATTCACGAGAACTGGTTTGTTGTTACTTCTTTTTCACACAAGACCGACAATGTTTGAACAGACTGAGTCTCATTCGAGTGGATACAGACCTAATATGTTGAGTATAAATTAATATTGACTTTTCATTCAACTCTGAGCGGTAATCTGAGCACCATTTACCTTGAGGAGGAAATCCGTCTTTTTTAAATGAAAAAACACCTTTCTTCTTTCTCATTTGTCCTCCCTACCTCGAACAATGGATCGCTACAGGCTGAAGTATAAAGCCAGGGAAACACTGACAAGTGTTTGAATTTCACGACCTTAAAGCCTGTTGACAACAATTAGCTTTTTGTATCACTCGACTTATCAATGAACTTACAAGTGGGACCCCGTGTCCTCAACCCATCCTGTACGCTGCAACGACACAAACACAAACCCCCTGATCCACCTCGTCGGCAGTGAAAAGAACAGCAGGGGGTTTCGACTGACTGGCAAGCCAATATTGTGTGATTTTTACACTCAACTTGGCGTTTTCTTCCGCATACATCTATCTTACCTGAAGCGTTTGAGAGAACTTCTGAGAATGCACCACATTACACCGGCTTTCACATTTCTCTGTGTGTGCATACAACTTTTCCTTGTAGCAGCACAATTATTTACCTTGGCTAATGGAATAATTACCAATAATTTCTGGTTCAGGTAACACAAAGTGTATACGATGATGTTTTTTATTAGACAGTCTTTTAAGATGAGTATATAAACAAGCCGTATTCAAGTGTTAGCGTTCACCCATGTCATGTGTGTCAATAGGAATGGAAACGAAAGGAATATGTTGACAGTTTGTGTCTGTTTGCAAAAATAAAAATTGTTTGTGTTTTTTTCTTCTCTTTTTGTTTTTGTTGTCATTTGTGTCTCACATTAGCATTTACTGGTTTTACAAGCTCAGTGTTAAAGCTGCAATGTCTGGTTTCAATCGTATACAGTCAAGTTCTAAGTTCAAATACAAGCATAACTGCACTTTTAATTCACTCGCAAGTTGTCGTCATTAACGCATATTGTCAAATGCTTACTAGCCAGTTAGAACAATTCTCGCCATTTTGTAATACCGAGCGCATTCTAGCAGCCACTTCCTAGCAGCCAATTACGCTAGCAGCCAATTTCAGCAGACACGCATGGCGACGTTCTAAACACCGGACCATTACGCCTTTTATAATGTGTGTTGTGGTGTGGGCTATACGATACTAGTTGGACATCCTATATTACCGTAGTACAGACGGATTTTTAAAGTGTTACTTCAGATATTATAAAAGTGCTTAATAAAACGGTTAAGTTGTATTTATACGGATATTAGTAACAATAAGACTGTGAAAATGAATCTTGGTTGTTATTTTATTTTTGTGTTGTTATTATATAAAGATACTCTTTAAAACCTAAAATTCTTAAGTTGTAGTGAATAATTAAAAATTAGCATAACAGTGTGTATAAAAGTGTGTGAAATACAGGTAACAATCGAAAGGCGTATGAGTCCGGTGTTTAGATCGTCGCCATGAGGGTCTGCTGAAATTGGCTGCTAGCGGAATTGGCTGCTAGGAATTGCTAGGAATTGGCTGCTAGAATCCGCTCGGTTTTTGTAATGCAACAATAGCCGAACCGTACTATTTTTAGCCCAGAGGGAGCCCGGCAAAAGTGTCCTATTTTTGAAATAGTGGGTTTATTTTTAACTTGGAAAAGCCAGTGTAGTGAAACCAATTCGGAGTGCGGCGTCTTATATGCACCAAACGTAATGGGATTTTCTGTTCTAAATGCTTAAATAATAAAAATATTCCAGACATAGCCACTTTAAAGTTTCGCATTTAGCTCCCTTTCTCACAAACTATGAATTTTATATCAATGAAACTTACTTTATACTGGCACATGTGCATGTTCATTACAATACATGGGGGGGGGGGGGGGGGAATTAATTAAATTTTCCTTATTGAATTTTTATTTTTAATTTTTAACGTGCATTGAGATATGAACCTCTATGAGAGCAACTGTCATGTCAGGTAACATGTTTATGGTAGGCAAGATATTTCATTCTGTTTGTTGTTGTTGTTGTGTTTTTTTTTGGGGGGAGGTGGAGACAAATAATATATTGATGACAGGCTATATAATATAAACAATTTTTTATATATAAAATTGCTTTCTTATATGAAAGATTAAAACATGGTGGGTTTTTTTTTTTAAACCGTGACTTTGGACGTAGTCGATTCTGGTTGTCAAAACTTGACTTGTTTAATGACATATCAGGACATTTTGGTATTTAATGTATGATTATTTCAACACTTAGTTGGTCCAAGAGAGAGAAATAAGACATTTACTGTCGCCAAAACAGCAGGGAATCTTTTATAGGTACGTTCCAATAGAACAGCATATACCACATCCAGTTTAGTAAATGATACCTTTTTTATTATTACATTTTACAAAATTAAAATTTTCAAAGATTTTCATAATAGAGACATCATGGATGTATGTTATTTTTTATGTTAGAAATATGAAGTGATGTAATTTGAATAATGACGTCATTCAGTTCAAAAACAGTTATATGGACTCTCATTGTCTTTTCCATATTGGACAGACAATAGCATTGACTTGTCGGTTTATTTTTATTTTTGTTGCACAGAAAATATTCTGTTAAAGTTTTAAAAAATAAAAGCAAAATTGTACCATACATCTGCAGTGATTTATCCAGGCATTCTGTGGGTCCAAAGATAGGCCCCTTCCCAAAAGTAAGTGGCACTGAAAATTCCCAATTTCTGTACTAAACAGTTCCGAATATATATATATTTAATTAGGTCTGGACTAATAAATTAATTTAACAGAGGTGTACTGCATCGTTCAGTGGCCTGAAACATATCACAAGTATGATTTACTTGCACTGATTTTCCCAATCCCATTGGACATGGAACCCTGGCAAAAATATCCTGGAAAAATCTCTCTTATAAAACATAGATAAATCCCTTGTATAAAACATAGATAAATCCCTCGTATAAAACATAGATAAATCCCTTGTATAAAACATAGATAAGTCCCTTGTATAAAACATAGATAAATCCCTTGTATAAAAAATAGATAAATCCCTCCTATAAAACATAGATAAGTCCCTTGTATGGAACCCTGGCAAAAATATCCTGGAAAAATCTCTCTTATAAAACATAGATAAATCCCTTGTATAAAACATAGATAAATCCCTCGTATAAAACATAGATAAGTCCCTCGTATAAAACATAGATAAATCCCTCGTATAAAACATAGCAAAATGACAGTAAGAACTGTAAGGTGTCTGATATTAGTTTTATATGAAACCGAAGAGATGGTTCCATAATGTCCTGTCATCAATCTTAATGATCCATGATTAAGATTCAGCTTCTAATTACCAGTCAACATGTGCAGTAATTGGGCATCCATGTTATGTGAACCGGTGATCACATTTGCTGCTATAGCTTCCCGATACCCGCTGGCTCGCAGTGATCGTGTGATAACACCACTGTCAGAATCTCATTGTTTCACGCCTCGTTAGTTTAATACCCTTCTCAGGAACAATGCACATTATTTATAAGTTGATTGTTTCTCTGTCAAGGGTATCGCTCAACTTGGAAACATACCAATGTGTTACTCGAAGCACCAACATAAATATGCCAAGATGTCTTATGAGCATCAGACCAGAGCAAATTGATTATTGTTTAGATTAGTGACAGACAAGAAAAAATAGACTAGTGGCACAAGTCTGTGAACTATTATTATTAATTACATTAATGACACAGACTGTTATTGAGAGTGGGAACACAAATGGAAACCATGTCAATTAATTATTATTTAGATTAGTAAAATAGATGTAAATTGATTAATATTTAAATTACTGACAGAAACACAACTGTATGGTTTTGTTTTTTGTTTTTTATTTATGAAACAAACAGCTTTGCAAATTTACAATAATTTAGATTAGTGACACAACGACAACTGAGACGGGACATAGCCCAGTGGTAAACAGCTGACCAGATTCGCAGTTGATCTAGGATAGATCCCTGTCTGTTAGCCCATTGAGCTATTTCTCATTCCAGCCAGTGTACTATGACTGGTATATCAAAGCTGTGGTATGTGCTATCCTGTCTGTGAGATGGTACTTATAAAAGATTCCTTGCCACGGAATAATGTAGCAGGTTTCCACTCTAAGACTATGTTAGAATTACCACATGTTTGACATCCAATAGCTGATGATTAATAAATCATTGTGCCCTAGTGGTATTGTTAAACGAAACAAACCGTAACTTAATTCAACCACAACTGAAGGAATTTTATTAGTGACACAAATACAAGTGTCTACATATTGATTATTATTTAGATAAGTGATACAAACAAAAACTGTCTGCAATCTGATTATTTAGATCAGTGACACTGTGCTTTAACTCTGATGAGTAGAATGATGTCTAGGCTAAAGACTGGTTGTATAGAGCTGCCAAAGTATCTGAAAAGGGGAATTCCTAACTCAGGCAGTTAATTAATACAGGTCCATTTGCACCTAAAGCACTTAATCTGGAAGAATAGCAAAATGTTCTCTTAGGTCAGGTCAGGTCAGGTCAGGTCAAAGAGTTTAACGTGCACATTCAGAGCAAGCTGTTGTAGCGCATGCCTGTCCTGGGTACAGGTGTCGGCCTCAACCGGCTCCTCCCTCCAGGACAGGAAAGGGTGGGGTGGGTGAAGAAAGAACCGCCTGCACTGGCAGGTGGAAGGGAGCACCGGCAATCCAACCGGGATTGGTAACAGGCGGAGGGTGGTTTGGTGCTATGGAATTTTGAGTCCAGAAGGATGAGTCCAAAGAGAAATGGTGCGCATTTTTGTGAGGGAAATTGGGTGCATTTTGAATGGTCCGCCTAAAAGTTAAAGAGAGAGCTACATAAGGTTTTGGAATTAGTGAGTCGAGAGTAGCTCGTTATGTTCTCTTAAATCAGATGGCTCCTTCATAGAGGTGGCTACCTTAGGAGCAAGTTGATCATTTGTTGAGCACTTCCTGATCCTAGTGAGTTTTCTGCAAACATGTCTGTTGAAATATAACAAAGATATTGTAGTTATTTGTTTTTGTCTTCCTAAAGTCAAATAACGTTATCAGTAATTACTAGTATCTAGGTCTTATCTTCGTGCAGTCAAAGAGTATTAATAGGATATTGAGTGGCACCAATTAACATGCACAAAGCAGCTGTTAAAAAAACATCAAACAAAATAACTAAACATGTTACTAGTATACAGAATAATTTGACTAGACTGGCTTTGGGAATGGTTAGTTTGCAGTTGCTTTGAGTTATCTTGGCTATTGTGGAGTTATCTTATTTTTGCTGTTGTGGTCCTTGAAGAGTTACTATGACTGATACTAAATGGATGGGAAAATGTCCATGGAAGTTAAAAATATCTCAGCCACTTAAAAAACATGTTTTGAGTGGACCACCCAGCGTAGATGGAGATGGAGGATGGGATGAAGCCCAGTGGTAAAGCTCTAGTGGTGTCATTAAACAAAACAAACCGTTATCTTCAATATTCATCATTCCTAGCCACCCATTTCACAATCTACTGTGTACTATCTCTGCTGATTTGTGTGGACTTTGTTTCTTGTTTCAGAACCCTTCATGTTACTAAAGTAACACAAATATTTACAGATTGATTGTTGTTTACTGTTATTTATTTGGATAGGTTCATATAAAAGCATAAATAAAACATAAAATAAAGAAAACTGTCTTTGTGTCTTGCTGATCAAAGTTATCAGTCATTCTTAACCCAAACCTTAGGTGCATACTGAAATAAAACCCTCAGCATTCATGTGCTCAGATGTCTACTGGTTTGTTTTATTATTTTGGCGTCTGCTTTGAGATATTTCTCAAATATTTTGGTTATGGCCTAACATGAGTTAAGATTGTTGATGTTGCTGGCTCCAGTGATTTGAGGTTAGCCATATCAGTGAGTGGGTAACAAGAGTCAGTTGATATGGTAGTGGTTGGAGGATTGAGGTGAGTGGCAGTTAGTTACCACACGTATCCCAATTACTCTCTGTCTCTGCTGATAACAGTGTTCTGTATTCCAAAATCTAATTGATTATGGCATTGTTTGTTTTGTTTAATGACTCCACTAGAGTACATTGATTTAGTAATCCATCAGCTATTTTTGGATGTAAAACATTTGACAAGTCTGACACGTGGTTTTTAAAAGAACCCAAGCAACACACCACATACCACAGCCTTTGATATACCAGTGGAAGGGTTCTGATTGGGATTGGGGGGAACCCAATGAGTCCACCAAGGAGATTTGATCCTTTGACCCAAGCACTTCAGGCGGGCACTCTACCAACTGGGCTAGGTCTTACCGTCTTGATTTATATGGATGTCAAACATTTGATAATTCTGTCATGTAGATAATGTACGATAATTCTGGAGGAAACTTTCTATATTTTTCCATTAGCAGCAAGGTTTTTTATATGCACATACCATAGCCTTTGATTTACCATTTGTGGGGTGGAGAATGTATTCACCAAGGAGGTTTGATCCTACAACCCATGCACCTCAGGCAAACACTCTACCAACTGAACTAGATCCCACCATGGTAATAATAATAGGGTGGGGGAGGATTTAGCTCAGTCGGTTGAGTGCTCACTTGACGTGCTTGCATCATACGATCAAACCATCTTGGTGGATCCATTCAACCGATTGGAGGTTTTCTCGTGCCAACCAGTGCACCACAAATGGACAAAAGGCAATAGTATGTGTTTTCCTGTATTTGGGAAAGTGCATATAAAAGATCCCTTCCTGCATTAGGAAATTATGTAGCAGGTTTCCTCTGATGACTACGTGTCAGAATTACCAAATGTTTGACATCCAATAGCTGATGATTAATTAATCCATGTGCTCCAGTGGTATTGTTAAACAAAACAAACAAACTTTTAATAATAATAGTTTTAAAAATAAAATTGTGAAACAGAGTATATCAGCTGACGAATATAACAAAGAATTTGGACAAATTCTTAAGTAAAATATCTTCACCTGTGCTGTATTATTTTTAGTTCACACACACTACATTATTGTATCGTTCACACATAAACTACATTGGTGAGTAGTTCACATACAGATGTATTTCGTGCATGATCTATCTCCCTCTGTGTGTAAATCTGTCTTTGAGGTTGTAACCTTTCTGCTGTATACTCGTGTCAAGGTGTAGCCCACTGCGATCAGCCTGTGGGTGGTGTTCAAAGCCAGTGACCCCACCTTGTTTGCAGGTTTCGTATTGCAATAACACTTTGCTTGTCAAGTGCCTTGTTGTAGGTGACCTTTTGTTTAAAGAATCAAACAGTGGAACCGGCAACACAATCCTCGATCTGTGGTTCCAAGCAGCAGTGGCGCCTGTGTGTTCAATTTTCACCATACACTGTGGTGTACTGCCTTCACCTTTTACTGATCATAGTGTGGACTGGAGTGCCTCTTCCAACTAAGGTTCAAGCACACTCTCCTGGGCATTTAGCTGATGAAGCTTTGGGCTATTCCAGAGGGAGTAGAAGACTTATGTTTTTGTGTACCCACCACCTATTAAATGAAATTTTATTTAAACTAAATATGAATAAAGAAAAAGCTGCAGTAGACCCATGGCAACAACAAAAACAACATTGACATCTTTTGTTCAAGCAACGTCTGTTAAAAATGTAATTGCCATATCGAAATAATTGAATTATTTCTTTGTATCAGATTTTTTATTAATTAGTCCTTACATTTTGTGAGAAATCTGTGACAAAAATCGAGTGAAGCCCTGTGATGCGAAGTTTTGGAAATCTAAACACATTCTGGTAAAATGAACTAGAATGACAAATGTTTAGTGAAGCCTGGTCATGTAATTTTTTTGGAAATCCAAGTAAAATCTGATAAACTGGACTGAAAATGGAACCTGGGGCCTAATTCACTAAAGTCTTGCAACTTTGTGATTTCACAGTACAATGCTAAAAGACTTGCAAAGAGGATACTTTGTTGTCTAACAGAGCCTAAGAGACCTTTGTGAATTAGGCCCCTAGACTACTTGTTCTGATTTACAGCTTGAAATCTTTTATATGCATCTTCCTCCAAACAGGATATCACTCCATAGCAGTTGTTACACCATTGATTTATTTGTATGTCCATCATTTTTAATACCCGCATTTTTTGTTCATCTTTTATTTGTTCAGGTCCATGCCCAGCGTGAGGAGAGCTACATTCGACTCCAGAACCACCGGCGCCAACTCCAGGAAGATCAGTACCTGTTGGAAGAACATCAACGTGAACATGAACGTCTGCATCGCATCGGCGTCAAGTCAGATACCAGCACTGCGGAAATCACCTACTGAAACATCGGCAGGCTTTTTCTGTCTGGTCCACTGAACTGATTCTTTTGTACAGAGGTGGAAGCAGGATTTGTCTTAGGAGGAAGTTTAACTTTTTTTTAAAGGGCACACAGGTTATTCCAAATTACTCAAACTTATTATATACTATATTGTGTAGGTCATATTCTCCTGAAATATATTGATCAATATCTATGGTTTAAAGTGTCGTTCACAAAATCAGCTGATGTGAAGTGAAGTTGAAGATGGTGTATCTGTTACAGATAACATTCACCAGAAAGCTAATTCAACAAGTAATATTTTAATAGATCTTTTCTTATGAGGGCTTTTCTAGAATTGATCACAAGGGGAATTTGGGGAGAGTAATGTTTTAATATACACACCACCTACAAAATAATTTTTTTAATTAACCCTGGCCTAGTGGACACTCATAACCAATAAAATAAAAGTCATAATTTCTCACTAATAAATTGTCATGTAACATACACTATTATTGTATAGTTTGGCAAACTAATGACCTTGTTGGTACTAAATATGAAACACAAATGACTTTTCATTTATGCCTCTGTTTTCATTGTTAAATTATGTAATAAATTGTGTAATAAAATGTTATAATACAATTCATTACAGATTTTTAAACAATAAATAGAAATTTGGTTTTTGATAATTATTTTTGAACCTGATTAAAATGCAAAATTATACCAATTATTGTGTGTAAAGTGGTTTACATGATTTCTAAGTGCATGTATGGATAATAAAAAATAAATTTAAATGCTTTTGGAGAACAAAAAGAGTTGAGGTAATAAATAGAATAACAAACTCACTAACAAGTATCAAATTTATGTGTCATGAAATAATTTTAATTTGTCACTCACTAAATTTTGTAACAGGTGGAAAATATTTCACTCAGGACATAAATATGATAATAATTGGAAACTCATATATTATCCTCTATATGTAAACCATATATACAATGGGCAAGATACATGGCAAACCCACAAGTCATATACAATAATTATAGTGCCTCTAACGCCTGTCCCCTCCTATCCATGTGATCATGTTTGGACAGCCCTTAAATTGAGTTTTTAAGACAAGTGAATTTAGTTTCACTTTTTTCATACAAGCTTCGCCAGATTGTGACAGAATGATTTTTTTAGTTTAAAGCCTAAACCTGTCTGTAAGTGGAAGTACATTCATTTAATACTTCGGTTAACAGTTTTCAGTTGTTGGATAAGGTGCTTCTGTTGTATAAAGTGCGAGTGCGAATAATTTGTACATGCTCATATACCACTAGAGTTTCGAGCATGTCCGTCCCGGGGCCTGTCTCTGGATAGCCAGGGGCTTGTCCCGGGACAGATTGTATAAAGTGAATAGAACATTGATCTCTGGATAACTCGTGAAGTAAAATAATGTTAAATATTCAAGCTTATTATAACAAGAAAATAATCTGATAACTGAATATTTTATTTTATAATTAATGATAATGATGGTTTCCAGTTGATTTATTTTCTAAAAGAAAAGATTTATATATAATTGTTAATTACATTTTTAAAAATTTCTTATGCACTCAATTTTTTAAAAGTTCAAAATGTTCAAGATGCACATGATAGATACTCTTTTATAAAAGTATTTTTGTACATTAATCTTATGCATCTAAAACAACAATGATTTTATATTTTTTATTGTTGCTACGAGCAACACCAGAAGGCTGTGAATAATAATTTTGTGATATATGCATGATAATGCATCAAAATCTTTATTCAAGAAATATTTAATATTTATTAGTTGTTTTAAGAAGGCCAAAAGAATAAATGTTATCTCAGATTGTTGTGTGAAATAAAAATATTTTCTGATTAATTCAGATATATAAGTGCTACAGTTTATATACACACTGAAAGCAAGATCTTTTATAAACATTATTGACTATTAGCATTTGCATTTAACATGTTTGGGAAATGGCACAATGTTTTCAATGGTATAATGAGACCTACTAACTCAGTATCATCCGCTTACTGCCAAACAGTTAAACATGTTGTGAGGATCATCTTAACAATTTGATTGTTTTTTTCAGACTACAAATGTTTTTATTAGTATAGTATGAAATGTGTTTCCCACTTGCCTAAACTCAACATTTCCCTACCTTGCCCTAAAATTGAACTGTTTATGTAGTTGATTATTATTTAAATACTATATGTATTTATGTTTTTGGAAATGATGGAATATTTTCAGTAGATTTGGATTGTTTCTGAATTCTTAAAAGTTATATCACATTCAAATTAGCACGTGAGATTGTTTTACAAGTTTCTGTTATCCATGACTGGTGTTTTCAAAATTTCAGTATTAATGAGGTTAAATGTTCACATAATTTTTTTCATTTTACACTAATATCATTTATACATCAATATGTGTTTATATATTAATCTGTTCATACGTTATCATGTGTAAATATCATATTTTCATCTATAAGATTATGTGGTAACATGTTTTTCAAACATCCTAGTTTGGTTTGAAATCAATTAATCAGCCTCAACTTATTTACCTTTGTGTCAGTCAGTATCCTGTCTACTCCAGCATATCATGTCTAATAACATGTTTGTACATTGTCAGTATGCATCTAGTTTGTCATCTCAGGCCAGGCTGACTACAGTAAGGATTTGTAGATTTGGTTATAAATAACACATCAGTGTACATCTAGTATTCTGTCCTAGACAGGAAATCTGGCACAAACCAGAACTTGTGTCCAGGATGGACGTGCCTGAACCTTCAGTGGATATGGGCACGTTAATAGAGTTTTCCTTCCTTTTCCTCCTTACATCTAGTTTGTCATCTCAGGCCAGGCTGACTACAGTAAGGATTTGTAGATTTGGTTATAAATAACATGTTACATCTAGTATTACAAACCAGAACTTGTGTCCAGGATGGACGTGCCTGAACCTTCAGTGGATATGGGCACGTTAATAGAGTTTTCCTTCCTTTTCCTCCTTACATCTGGTTTGTCATTTCGTGTTGTCCACAGTGAGGTAAATTCTGCTTCTGTTGCCTTGAATGGGCTCATGTACAAGTTCATCCATTGAAGCAGAATATGCTCATTTTTCGAAAACAGCTGGCATCAAACCTGTATTGTCTGTGATTTATAAGTACATACTGGACTGGAATGGTTTTGTCTGAATTCAGTAAAGAATATTTTGCAATAACAAGGTTCCTGAATAACAGGGTTCAGTGGTATTACATGTACTAAAAATGTGGTTCTTTCAAATTCAAAAATAGTTATCATGGTCAATATAGGAAGATAAGTTT
The DNA here is from genome assembly GCF_016097555.1 of Gigantopelta aegis. Lineage (NCBI taxonomy): Eukaryota > Metazoa > Mollusca > Gastropoda > Neomphalida > Peltospiridae > Gigantopelta > Gigantopelta aegis. The sequence goes on along the minus strand of NC_054706.1, from coordinate 74,931,054 downwards.
TTGATTTGGGACTGTTGAATAGAATTGTATGAAAAAAATATTAAAAAATGTTATTATTTTACATGAGAAATCAAAATCAAATGTGACTGCTGTTGCTCTGTCAGGAACCAGGGTACATAGCTACCGTAAATAGATTTTTGTAAATTATTATGTCTCATGCTGAATCCTAAGTCATTCAGTTGCATTCCACATTTTGTAACAACTGCTTTGTCTTGGGTAGTAAATCTAAACGACAATCATATCTGTACACAAGACAAGAGTCAAAATGACGTTTACATGATCGTTACTGCTTCCATGAACCACTCAAACATTTTGCCTATAGGAGGACTGCCACTCCTACATACCTTTTAGGACCAACTCCTATAGGACTGGTACTCCTGCATACTTTGTGGGACTGTCACTCCTACTTTTCTTATAGGAATACTGCCACTCCTATGTAGCTACCTTTCTCAGAGGACTGTCACTCTCGCTTAGCTACCTAGTAGGACTGCCAATCTCCTACCTATCTAGTAGGAGGACTGTCAGTCCTTAGGCTTGTTTGACAAATTTCAACCTGCAATAGACAACTTGGCCTCTGATCATGTTGAATACCTGATATCTTCTCCTGAAAACTGAATAGATTTTTAAATGTTTCATGTAATCTTTCAACCATTTTACACTCAATCCATGCACAGATCTTGGGTGTATTATAAAAAAGACAACTAGTTTAAAATTAGCGTTTATGTCCAGTGTGTCATAATCTTGACTTGAACATCTTAAAAACACTCTCTTGTTTGAATCAGAAAGTGTCACATTCCAGGATTAAACTCAAACTAATAATAAACGACAATTACTACACCTTGGTTTTGGTTTTGTACAGAGTAAATATAACATATTCAACGGTAATTTGTTCAATTTGACAAATGGTGCTTTTTTTCATTCATCTTTTTTTTTGTCTATTTATTTTTAAAAAACCCCTGTTAAAACAAACACAACAACACAAAAACAAGCCCATACCATGTGTAAAGAAGTTTGTCTCCTCAATATGGATCTCAGAATTATTTTGACACAGTTGAAGGTAAGTAGTCTTTGTCCAGTTGAAGCATAGAACAATAGTTGTTCTATTAACGATGTCAGTATTTGAATGTCACATTGCATTTCCCTACAACAACAATAAACCTCCTGCATGACTTTTTAGTTTACAGAATGCTGGAAAATTCAAAATTGCAATTTTATTTATTTATTGGAAGAATAATACATGTACGGTATTACTAATGTATCTAACTGCAATTAAAAAAAATATTTTAATGCAAAAGAAATTCCATTTATTAAATATGGATATGAAGTGAAATTATGATGAGATATGTTACATTTGTGTATGAAGCAAAAATGATGGTACAGAAATTGTCACAGACCTTGGCTGTTTTGATTGTTAATTTTCAATTAGGTTTCACTATTAAAGTATTTTCATATTCTGTGTCACATTTTGTCAGAATTTGATTAATTTGTTGTAATTGATGCCATTGTGTGTGTCAGTGTTCCTGGTACAAACTATGTACAAGTAGCTTTGTTAAACATGAGGAAACTAAGTACAAGAATTCTCATTGGGAGAGAAATGTTTTCGAACAGCCAATCAGCTATAGCCATTAGGGATACAATCATGAAATGTATGCACATATTTGATGTTGATTTTCAGTATAGAAGTTTTACAATTATAAAATCTGACATTTCAAGACAGTGTGTAGTATTCAGTTTGTTTGACAGCAGATGACATTGATGAGAGTTAGAACTGACAAGTAGTACCGGTAAGATATATATTGTGATAGAATGGAGAATGCTCTGACCAATCATATATATTATTGCTGTGGTTTTAACATGTTCTTGTCAGAGTAATACAAGTCTGTTTACTACCACGTCAAGGGAGTCAACTTCTTCCTTTATGGTTTTCTATTTTGTTTTGTTTGTGTTTGTTAGTGTTTTGTATATATTTGTTTTTATTTATTTTTGTGTGTTTTTGTCTTGACATGTACCAGTACATCCATCCATCTCTCTGTCTCTCTCTCTCTCTCTCTCTCTCTCTCTCTCTCTCTCTCTCTCTCTCTCTCTCTCTCTCTCTCTCTCTCTCTCTCTCTCTCTCTCTCTGTGTGTGTTATTTTCTGGTGAGGATAATGGCAACACTAACAAATTTGTCATCAAGTCTGCATTTCTCACAATCTATAAGTCATAGTTTCACCTGTACCTTTTTTCTTTCTTTTTTCTTCTTTTTTTAAACAACTAGATTAATAATAAAATATACACTACAAATTTAAAAAACCCAATATTTTTGTCTGTACACCAAGCCTAGATGTTGGCTTGTTTAGCACTGGGATTGTGTATATCCATTGTTGATCCCAGTGCACTCATTTGGGAGTATTTGTATCCCACTGACACATTCCGTATTGTTGTACAAGTAGTCTGGCTGGTACACATGTTATTTAGACTGGTACCTTTGTTAATATATATTTTTTTATTTATCATATTTCATCTATACCATTGTTTATGATAAAAGCAGTGTCTGTGATTTTATGTGCCATTGTTTGTTTTTAACACATTTATATTATATTCATAATTTTTGTTGACATTTAGAATATTTTTTATTTTACCCTGTTTTTTTATTATTAAAAATCTCTTCATGGTCTTTTCCAGGGACTAAGTTCTGATGCTTGCCAAAGTTTTCTCTCAAATATGTAACAGAATTTATATGTGAATCATGTTGGAACACCATCATGATGTCATTGTCATGTTGATTGCAGTTACTAGTTATGTCATTGTGTTGATTGCTTTCACCAGTGATGTCATTGTGTTGATTGCAGTCACCAGTGACATCATTGTCGTGTTGATTGCAGTTACCAGTGACATCATTGTGTTGATTGCTTTCACCAGTGATGTCATTGTGTTGATTGCAGTCACCAGTGACGTCATTGTTGTTGATTGCATTTACCAGTGAGGTAATTGTTGTGTTGATTGCAGTTACCAGTGATCTTATTGTTGTGTTAATTGCAGTTAGCAGTGAGATCATTGTTATGTTGATTGCAATTACCAACCATGGTGCATGTGAATCATGTTGAAACACAAACATGACGTCATTGTCATGTTGATTGCTGTTACCAGCCATGTGTTGTTTTCCTGCACTTGTAGTTTCTGATCTGTTATTTTCAATTAACTCGAAACCAAAGCCAGGATTTTAAAAGATAAGAGCGTGTGTCCATAATTGTTTTTTTTTCTTTTCCAGAATTCTCTCTCTCTCTCTCTCTCTCTCTCTCTCTCTCTCTCTCTCTCTCTCTCTCTCTCTCTTTTACTGTTGTTTGACAAAGTGTATCTAATGAGATTGGGGTTTTTTCTGATATTTTGAAAGTATACATAAACACCCTCAAACATGATTCATCTTTGAACCAGCAGCACAGACCTAGAAATATTCTTGGAGTATTGATTTGGGGGAGGGGTATTCATAATGTTTAGAGATGAGGACCCCTTACTACCCATCTAGAGAGTGGTTCGTTTTTAACACTGTGCACTGTTGTGTTCACAGTGTAGTACCTATCAATGCTTGGGTCTGTAATGTTTTGTTTTAATATATTTGTGAGTGTTGGAAGCCACTACTGTGAGGTTTGTTTGGGGAGAGGTTTACTCAGGTGTGAAATAAAATTACGTGATACCAGCCTCGTGTTGTGTTATACTTAATCAGACACTCCTGGAGAGTTCATCCCTCGTTAACTGTCATAAAGATGACTGCCATTCCTAGAGTAGTTTACTAAATCATCAATGAATGAATGAATGAATGTTTAACGACACCCCAGCACGAAAAATACATCGGCTATTGGGTGTCAAACTATGGTAAATGCAAACAAATAAGGTGATGATCAACATCAATATAAAAATTCAAGATTCAAACAAAAACAGTGTACAGAACTGTGCAAACATACAAATATCACAGATAGATACTGACTTTTACTCAAAATTTCAATTTGTGCTGTATTTACCATTCTCAAAGAATGTTACACCCCTGCACCACGGTGAGGTTACAGCACGCGCAGGGGTACTAAATCAAGACTTAGATCAGGGCAGAGCTCATTAGAATAAGTATAACTGTGTTGACCTGCACTCTCAAATCATTATCATAACAGTGGTAACATCCGGTGATCGCGGAAAATGAGCATATTCTGCCCCACCGGTGGCACCAATCATGAGTACCGCCACCACAGCTGTCGAGCCTATCACTTCATTTAAAATAATTAAAAAATAATAAGAGTGCAGGAGTTTCACCAAAGAGATAAAAACAAAAAAAGGATGCATAAGTTCATTTTGGAGAGTGATGCAACGTATTTTGTAGATATTGCCTCCAAATGTCTACCATAAAACATTTTGAATGCCCTCAGGAGTTCGTGGACATCGTAACCCTGATGGAACAACGTCTGTGCCAGAATGATATGGCATTGTTTGAAATCTGCATTCAGTGAGCATGCCCTAAGCCTAAGTTATCTTAGAAGTTGTGATATTTCAAAAGTTGAAGCTATACATAAAAGGAAAATTGAAGTCGTCCCTTTTGTCATACAGCTTAGTTTGGAAACCTTTGTTGCTTTGAATCTCTATGCATAGATCGAGGTAGAATACGGATTTAATACCTTCAGATGTTTCTTTTATTTCTAACTCTTGTGAGTAAATCAGTAGACGGTAATCTGTAATCCTGGTAATATTGAATGATATAAGATCATCAATATAGCGGAGAGGAAAGTTAAAAGATTTAGCCAGATGCCTTTCTTTTGATTCAGCCAGATTAGTCAATTCATATGCATAAAGAAACAAATTGGCTAGTAGTGGAGTACAGTTGGTGCCCATGCGGATTCCCTATTTCTTTTCTATATGTCTTATGTAATGCACTCCCTTAGTTACTAGTAAATTGCATTTCCCCCAAATGAAAGCACAAGTTCCCCCCCCCCCCCCCCCCCCTACGGACTTGTTTTAGACATATATATCTGCTTGGATAAAATCGTACTCGGTCGGGCTTTAAACTATTGTTTGCCAAATTGCCAACCGCAAATTAAACTTAATTTGGCGAATACTGATATATTTTATTACTAATTCACCTAATTTGACAAAAATCCATTTCATTATCTCCTGCCTTTTGAAGATCTATTACCATTTTGGCTGTTTGGCTAACTGCAATTTTAATTTGGCTACAGATTTAAAGACCAAGTCCGCCAAATTACTAACGATTGTTTCGGTCCACCTTAAACCCTGCTCTGTATTTTGGGTGAAATGCTATCGATGGCAATCTGTATATGACATCTCATTTTCGGGGCGATTGTCGTGGGTTCAGCTGTCCCTTCTCGACCCCTGTTGCGATACCAACGAGTACAGCAAGTGGCCCTTGAAAACACGACTGGTATTAAACAATTTTGTAAAAACTTAAATAAATCGAGCTTAAAGTGTATTGAGACAGATGTGAAATGTTCTTCCTTAACATGTCAAATTTGGAAATAACACATTACGACGGCCTCCAAACTAACTGTATGTGACAAATGGGATGACTTCAATTTTCTATCAGTCAAATTGAATGTTCTGTTTACGTCGAGCAGTATTCCTTCTGCTCCAGCTTAAGGTGTCTGCATATAAAACTATTTTATGTATTTAGGGCATGTTCATTATATACAAATTTCAAAGGACATATTCTGGCACAAAAGATGTTTCACCAGGGTTATGATATGTTAAGGACTCCCGAAAGCTTTCATAGCATTATATGTCGTACATTTTGAGGCTATTTATTGATTTGACTAATTACTGACTAAACGTATTCTGATGCTTTACCCTTCTTCTTTTTTCCTTTACCGTCAGCATATTTTTTATTGGTGGGGTAGAATATGCTAAAGTTTCGCGAACAATTGCTATGGCATTGTTCTAATAGGCATTCATTAGTGCACGCTAACACAATTGTCTAAATATCAAATGAGCTCTTATCTTATAATTCCAAAGCAGGTTTAGATTTGTCAAAACAGTCATTGTGTAGAACATAGGAAGGATGTATATTGTTCTTGGAAGAGGCTGTCCTTATAGACGAAACATTTGACAATGTTGCATTGAGAGCTGTCATGACCGTGTCCAAACATGCACTAGACTCTACCGTGTGCAGAGATACACTTTTGAATACGTTAATCGTATACATTTTTTTTTTAATTTGCGTTTACAATATCTGATGTCAGTATTCCCTAGAACCGCCCTTGTTATCTTGACATAAAGCGGACCGATCTGTCGCTAATGCTCGCCTAGAAAACTATGTCCACGTATTAAACGTCGAAGATGATCGACTGGCCACTTCTGTCATCTTCACTCAAGGTGCTGTATACTTCTCAGAGAAAGTTCCAAGTGGAAACATGTCTGTCACAGTAATAACAAAATGTCCCTTCACAGTAATCCGTGCCCAGTGTCGAAATAGACGGACAAGAACTCCCAGGGTGTCGAGTGCTCGTCCGCTCCTACTTCCACATGGCGCGGTTCCCCGGGCAGTGGAGGAAATGACGATCAGCGCACAAATCGTCTGCTATTTTCGACGTCTGTGTATCGCGAATGAGTTACTTAATGTCATGTTATAAAGCAGTTTAGTCAGTTTGCACTCAATCAAATATGGAATTTATTTTTTACTGTGTTTTAGGTACGCTGACATACCGGTGAAGGACATAAATTAACAGATAATATAGATTAGTCTGGTGTTGTCCGTCAGTGTAAACGAAGTCTGATCTTACGAACACTCCGACGTTGGCCCCGTCAGTAGATCTGACACGTTACACGAGCCAGTGTCATTTCGTGTTCCGATTACCCCTGCGACGTTGTCCTGATACAAGTCAGTACTAATAAAACTTTTAAAGTCCCAAATGAAGACTTCAGATATCAAATTTGTCGCTGCTGACAATGCACTGCACCCCGTGTATCTACGCTAAAATCTGTTATCCACGATCAAGACCGTTTCTGTGCATAGTACAGAGTAGAATGGGTCTTTGGAAACACAGTAGGCCTATGTCTATAATAATTTGATGGTCAACTCATGGATAGAGATGGAAAGTGAACACTGAAGCCACATCACAATCCCCTTGTTTTCTTCGGGATACAATTAAAATTTTGAATAAAAGTCATTATCTCGCCTTCATGAAAAATTCCGTAATCTCATTGGTTGTTTGCCGTTGGACAAATCCCTTATACTCCTGTGGGCGGAGCCAAATTCTCTTATACCCCGTCTGCAATTTCCAACAGTTTCCAGCCATCCCAGTTAATGCTAAAACAATAATTTGATTATAAATAACATTGATAATCAATCAAGTATACATAATTAATTTGATTTTTACTAAAAAATACACTATTTAAAAACTTTTAAAAGCTGCAATGTTGAACTCGGCCACCTAATTACGGTCGTGGTGTTATTGTATTAATGCGCGATTCTTCTTGGGGTTTTTTGTTTCTTATTTTTTATTTTTTATTTTTTTTACTACATACATTTCTAATTTAAAAAAAGGTGTTTTTTTAAAAATTAATATCTATTTCCGACAATTTCGTATTAGGCCTACACACATTTGAAGTTAAAAACTCGTTTATCGATGAAACTATTTTTCGTCACTGGCAAGTGGTTTCGTTTGCGTCCGCGTGGTACGGCTCCGTTAATAAATTGTTAACAATTATTGTCTGGCGTTATTTTAATTATTTGGCTATATGGTTTAACATGTTGGCAAGATAAATTCGTTGTAGAAGCATCTCTCGGGGTATATGGCTTTTTATGTACCTTCTGTGTGCTCTTTTAAAAAGAACACACAGAGGGTACATAAAAAGCCATATACCCCTCGTGATGCTTCTACAACTTATATTATCTATCTGTGATATTTGTATTTTTGCACAATTCTTTACACTGTTTTTATTTAATTTATAACTTGAATTTTTATATTGATGTTGATCATCACTTTATTTGTTTGCATTACCATAGTTTGACACCCAATAGCCTATGTAGTTTTCGTGCTGGGGTGTCGTTAAACATTCATTACATTCAGTAACTGTTTAGAGTGGCTATTTTTAAAAAAACAGATTAACTTCCAGGGCCGTAGCTAGGATTTTTTGTTGGGGGGGGGGGGCGGGGGCAACTGAGTAGTTAATAGTCTAAAACTCCTTAAACGGTTAAGAAGAGAATTTTTAAGTTTCTATAATTTTTTCCGGATTTTCACTGCCCCCCCCCCCCCCCCCCCCCCCCCCCACACACACACCGCTAGCTACGGCCCTGATTTCCCGAACATAATTGTCATCAAAACCCCACATGATCAGATACCGGAATATCTTTTTAATTATTACTTGGGCGGCATGAGAAGGTTATAATTGTATAAACAGAAAGAAAGAAAGAAAGAAAGAAGTGTTTTATTTAACGACGCACTCAACACATTTTATTTACGGTTATATGGCGTCAGACATATGGTTAAGGACCACACAGATTTTTTTAGAGGAAACCCGCTGTCGCCACATAGGCTACTCTTTTACGACAGGCAGCAAGGGATCTTTTATTTGCGCTTCCCACAGGCAGGATAGCACAAACCATGGCCTTTGTTGAACCAGTTATGGATCACTGGTCGGTGCAAGTGGTTTACACCTACCCATTGAGCCTTGCGGAGCACTCGCTCAGGGTTTGGAGTCGGTATCTGGATTAAAAATTCCATGCCTCGACTGGGATCCGAACCCAGTACCTACCAGCCTGTAGATCGATGGCCTGCCACGACGCCACCGAGGCCGGTTGTATAAACAGAAGTCATGGTAACAAGGCATTACAATTTATATACTTAGTAGTAGATTTTCAGAAGGCACAGGCCCTGTTAATGTTGATGAATTGATCAATATACAGGTTAAATAAAATAAAGGCTTACAATACTAAAATGGTAAACCTAAGATCGCAAAAAGCTATACGTGTGTTTGTAACTTCGCGTACTCGTGCGGGTTTTTTTTTTTTTTTTTTTTTTTTTGGGGGGGGGGGGGGGGGGGGGTAAATTATTTCAATCAAGTCCATGCGCACGGACTGAAATCTGTCTTGTTTATCTTTATAGGGTGCGCCCCCTGCGGAGCGAGGAGTGTACAGTGTTGTGAGGGACAACACGCGCTCCGTCGTCTGCTTGCGGGTGGATTAACCTGTAACCTATGTGTTGATTACTTTCTAACCCCAGTGTTGATTCAATCAAGTACTCAGATATGATCGTGTTTGCCCAGCAGAATTAGCATACCAACCTGTACTCCACCGTAAAACAGATCATAAACGGGCTCGGTGGTTTGTCTCAGACAACATTTTCATAAATCTGGGCCGTCAGATCAGGGTCTGACAACTAAGCCATATTATATTTGCTGAAATATGTTTATCGGACGGGGCCTACTCAGTGGCAATCAATATCTAGCGGCGATTTGGGACGAGGCAGAGACTAAGTTGTGTATAAAAATAAATTCAAATTAACAACAGGACATAAAGATCTCCGGCTGGATAAATTACTTAATAATCTTAACGTCTACAAATAAATCTCGCGGGACCCCGCGCTTTACTGTTATCTGCCACAAATTTCCACTGGCGACGAAGGTAATTTGTGAAAATTGTTACTATGCCCCCTAACTCCCTCTACACGCGTGGATCTTTGACCGACCGCCGAGGGATTGCTTCCCGCCAAAAAGCCTGGTAATGATAACCGCAGATGAACATCTTGACAAGTAAATTTCGTTCTCGCACAATGTATAGTTTTACATCACCATAACCTTTTCCCCTTCCCTATTTTCTCGCAAAGAAAGACCGTAAAGACCAGAAATATGTAAAGAATGGGGGGAAAAGTCTCCACAGGAATTATGTATGAAAGAAATTATAGCCAACTTTGATTAAGGGATAGAGCGCCAGTACTGGCGGTAACCTAACAGGATTTGAATGGCACGTATCGTGAGCAGCCAGGAATTATGTTCCCTTGACACGGCGATTAAGATATATAAAGACTTAGCGCTGTTTGCCCGGTCTTAACGTCTGCCGTCTGTTTACACTGGCATATGTTGTCTACTAAATGTTATTTGAGGACGTTTCGGCAAATGAACATACGCCTATACGTGCCATACACGTGTATATATATATATATATATATATATATATATATATATATATATATATATATATGTCCTATATTGGCCTGTGGGTGTATTGCATGCAATTGCATTTCTGTACATAAATCGTACGTAGCCCTAGGTGTGCGTGATATATATATATATATATATATATATATATATATATATATATATATATATATATATATATATATATATACTCTTAAAAAAAAAAGAAACGCAAAAGTGTACAAATGGGTTATAACTCCGATTTTATGTTTCCTACCGGTTCATGCTTTGTGAATATAAGGTCATTGCATGTCCCAAACACATTCCCACGGTTACATTCGATAAAACGCAGCTACTGTACAATAAAGTTCCAAAATGTGAATATTCGCAAAAACGCAGCCACGTGCAAACCATGTCACCATGGGCGGATCCAAGGGGGGGGGGGGGACCAGGGGGACGCGTCCCCCCAAAAAATTGTTCAAGTGCCCTCAAAATGTCCAAGTGCCCTTTTTGTTTGTAGAATTTTTTTTTTTTTAAGTAAACAATAATTATATTGTAGATAAATGAAATCAAGATTTTCGTGTACATGCGCAAGCTTGCAGATATGTGTCTGTGTTATTGAGTCTCAATGGGGCCCCATTGAGGTTCTAACGCGAGTGACGCCAATTTACTTCATTATTGCTAGTATATTATGACGTAGAACTGTAGGAATTCATATTAATTGTAAATATCAAAACTTGTAGTAAGGTGCCCTTTTGACGAGTCTATGTGCCCTTCTTTTTTGGTCCCCCCCTAAAAATATTTCCTGGATCCGCCCATGGTCACCACTGCACGTGCGTTGTCTGCACGTGCAACATGAACACCGACAGTATAAAAGTGCAGGGTTTTCGCTTGCCTGGCCTCTGTATCTGGCCGACAGTTGACAATCCAGGACATGCCACGTCTCAGTGAACCGCAGAGAAACAATGCCATCGGCCGACTAGACGCAGGCGAATCCAGAACGGCCGTTGCCAGGGCATTCCATGTGTCCCCAAGCACCATCTCCAGACTGTGGGACCGTTACCAGCAACATGGATCAACACGTGACCTCCCTAGATCCGGTCGACCACGGGTCACTACCCCCGGGCAGGACCGCTACATCCGGGTACGCCACCTTCGGGAACGATTGACTACTGCCACCTCCACAGCCGCAGCAATACCAGGTTTGCGCAGGATATCCGACCAGACCGTACGGAACCGCCTACGTGAGGTAGGAATTCGTGCCAGACGTCCAGTTCGAGGTGTCATCTTAACACCACAACACCGTCGACTCCGACTGCAGTGGTGCCAGATTCATCGACAATGGCCTCAACTGCGATGGAGACAGGTGTGGTTCAGTGACGAGTCCCGATTTCTGTTCCGACGTCATGATGGAAGATGTCGCGTGTATAGGCGTCGTGGTGAACGTTATGCGGCAAACTGCGTGCAGGAAGTGGACAGATTCGGCGGGGGTAGTGTCATGGTGTGGGCAGCCATCTCACACACTGGCAGAACTGACCTGGTCCACGTGCAGGGCAACCTGAATGCACAGGGCTACAATGACCAGATCCTCCGGCCACACATCGTTCCAGTTATGGCCAACACCAACGCAGTGTTCCAACATGACAACGCCAGGCCTCACACAGCACGTCTCACAACGGCTTTCCTACAGAACAACAACATTAATGTCCTTCCTTGGCCATCGATATCACCGGATTTGAACACAATTGAGCATCTATGGGACGAGTTGGACCGACGCCTCCGACAGCGACAACCACAGCCCCAGACCCTGCCCGAGCTGGCAGCAGCCTTGCAGGCCGAGTGGGCCACCATCCCACGGGACGTCATCCGTACTCTGGTTGCTTCAATGGGCAGGCGGTGCCAGGCAGTTGTCAACACACGCGGAGGCCACACCCGGTATTGACTCCAGATGACCTTGACCTTGGTGGTGTGTCCTATCACTTACTCACAATGGACTAGAGTGAATTGTGAACAATCCTGCAACATTTGGTAATTATCGGACTCACCATTCAATAATTAAATCAATTCTCCAAATGTTACGACAATGTGGTTTTGCGTTTCTTCTTTTGAAGAGTATATATATATATATATATATATATATATATATACTGAATATATATATATATATATATATATATATATAAAAAAGAAACTTCCGATTTGTACATATAGTATTTGTTGTGTTACAGAATTCATTGTGTAATGAAATTATATAGGTAGTATTAGCCTTGAGCTGTATTATGAGGATTCATGAATTTTATCGATTATTTTTGCACTGTTAATCGTCGACAACGTGAAATTCAATTTGCACGTGCATGCATGGTTCGACATGTCCCGTGTAGTATTCAGTCAATTTGTTTTACTTGTCTTACTGACATTGTTGTCAAGTGAATGAAAACGCTTCAAAATTTGTAAAAAAATTAACGTTTTTTTACATTGTAGCATTTTTCGTATGCCAAGAATACCCAATAATTTACGCGAACGGGCGATTGGCATGCTTGATGTTGGCATGTTGACAGAAGACGTTGCGAGGCATGTTGGGAGTTCTAGTCGAGCGATACGAAATCTTCGCGTAAGATTTCGAACGACAGGAAGCACCAACGACTTGCCACGTCGTGGACGTCCGCGTGTTACAACGGGTGGTCAAGACCCCTATATCATGAACACGCATTTGCGCAATCGATTCCAAACTGCCACTGCTACTGCTGCTAACACACCTGGGCTTCATAATAACCGAATCAGTGGGCAAACTGTTCGTAATCGTCTGCAGGAGAACGGTTTACATGCACGACGTCCTTACATCGGATGCGTTTTAACGTAACGTCATCGTCTAAATCGTCTTAATTGGGCACGTGTACACACTCGTTGAATACGGCGACGCTGGAATACCGTTCTTTTTTCGGATGAATCCAGATTTTCTTTACAACGTGGTGATGGTAGGGTGCGCGTATACCGTAGGAGAAATGAACGCTATGCTGATTGTTGTGTTCTTGAACGAGATCGTTTCGGGGGTGGGGGTTGTGTCATGGTCTGGACAGCCATTGCCCATGGTTATCATTCACCACTAGTCGTCATTGATGGCAATTTAAATGCTCAACGTTACCGCGATGGCATTCTCGCTCATCACGTCATTCCTCTGTTCCATAACAACGCCAACATCTCGATTTTTCAGCATGATAATGCCACCTCTCATACAGCTAGAGACACTGTAAATTTTCTTAGGACAAATAACATTGATTTCATTGATGACTGGCCCGCTAAAAGTCCTGATCTCAACCCCATCGAGCATGTCTGGGATAGTCTGGACAGACGATTGAGGCGTCGTCCCAACCCACCCGCTAACGTCAACGAACTTCGTCAAGCGCTCATTCAGGAATGGAACAATATTCCACAGGCAGAAATCAACACTTTAGTCAATTCTATGCGCCTGCGATGCACTGCAGTGGTCAATTCAAGAGGTGGTCATACCCGTTATTAAGTGGGTGTTTTTATTTTTTTAACCCCTACCACACTTGGTCAAAATTTCTCCCAGTTTCTGTTAACCTATGGCCATGATTTTTGCACCTAACGATGCATCATGGAACATTCTTTAAACGCATATATAACAATTATTCCCCCGGTTTGTTTTCATCAAGTTCTGTTCAAGCAAAGTTAGCGGAAGTTTCTTATTTTGTTCAGTGTATATATATATATATATATATATAGATAGACAGACAGACAGATAGTAGGCTATACCTGTACATAAATGAGTTCACGCACACCTAGGCCTACGTACGATTGTATGTACAGAAAGGCAATCGCATACAATACACCCACAGGCCTATTAGGACCTATATATTATTGATGTTCGAAGCCTGGGGTGGGGAAGGGACACTGACCCCCTTTTCAACCGAAGATTACGCATTGGCTTTCACAGATGAAAGTTAAAGTTTGTTTTGTTTAACGACACCACTAGAGTATATTTTAATTAATCATCGGCTATTGGATGTCAAACGTTTGGTAATTTGTAGTTATCTTAGAAAACCATTTTGCCATTAGCAGCAAGGGATCTTTATATGCACTTTCCCATAGACAGGAAAGCACATATCACGGCCGTTGACCAGTTGTGGTGCACTGGTTGGAACGAGAAAAAACCCCAATCAGTTGAATGGATCCACTGTGGTGGTTCGATCCTGCGACACAAGCACCTCAAGTGAGTACTCAACCGACGAATTAATATACTATATAGGCCTAACTGGCCCCTCTATTTGCTGCCACTTTCTAACGTCAATTGACACAAACGCACCCAATCTCTCGTTGCAGCTAGTGCACCACGACTGATGTATCAAAGGCCGTGGTATGTGTTATCTTGTCTGTGGGATGGTGCATATACAAGATCCCTGGCTATTAATGAAAAACAAATTAGCGGGTTTCCTCTCTAAGACCTCTACGGGTCAAAATTTCCAAATGTGTGACATCCAACAGCCGATGATTAATACATCAATGTGCTCTAGTGGTGTCGTTAAACAAAACAAACTTTTAACAAACCCTCGCACGATCATACACCCATGCAAGAAGACAAGTTTACACGTATGTACGTACATACATATACACATCAAGGTAAAGACGCCCGAAAAGGCAAGCAAACAGACAGACAATATGTACATGTACAGTAATGTGTTTAGACCCACGTCTGTACCTCAAAAAGGTATAGGCCAATATTATAACCCTCGACATACATGATTCATGGATATTTGTTAGATTTAATTACAATATTCTTTAACTTATTGGTTTCAAGAGAGAACAAAATTATTGCAATAAAACCATCTTTTACATGCCACTACTATAGCCAAGTTTAAAGGCACCAGCTCGAATATGCAATTACTGTAATTATATAACAAAAACCATTGTGGTAAGCGGTAACTTTTTTTCTTTTCTATTGATAGAAAGGTTGACAGAAGTCACAAAACACTGTTTATGGTATGTCGCAAGCTGTTTAATCGTGCACCGATTGACCCCACTAACAGCGCCCTCTAGGCGAGATGGGACCTCGGTGTTAAATATTTGGTCCCAAATTACTGTTTGCCTGGCTTATGAGAACAACTGCCGCAGCCAGTAATTCCTGTTTCGTTTAATTATCTCATGTCGCCTTTTATATTTACTCATTTAAATGGATACCTCATTCCAGCCAGGCAAACGGTATCTTGCACACAATGAGCGCCGTTCTGTTTTTCCATCTCCGTTTGAAAGTTGTTTGTTTCAGTGCGTCAGACATTTGCTGTATATTTGTGTTGGTGTTAAAATTGTTATACGTAATATTTTTGTCGAGTTCCTCGTGTTTTTCTACCTCTTACAACTGTGGAAGAAACGTCACAAAAGTCACACAGTGACCTGCGAATGCACTTGGTTTTGGCGTCAATGCGAAATCCTGAAATTCATTATTGATGACGAATACAGGGTTTCATATTTTTATCATCTGGACCTGGTGTTTTAAAGTAAAGAATATATAAGCAATGCCTAATTATTGTACGAGCAGGAGTTATTGGTACATATTATTTTAAAGTTAAAGATAGGTGTTTTTTTGTAACAACTCAACTAGAGCACATTGATTAATTAATATGTCATTGGCTATTGGATGTCAAACGTTTGGTAATTTCGACAAGTAGTCTTCAGCGAAAACCCGCTACATTTTTCTATTAACAGCAAGGAATCTTTTATATGCACTTTCCCACTTTAAACAGGACTGCATATACCACATCGTTTGATGTATCAGTCGTGAGGCACTGGTTGGGTAAATAAAAAATACTAAATCGGAGAAATGGGTAAACCGTGGGGATCCGATCCTTCGATCCAACCACCTCGGGCGAATGCTCTACTGACTGATATAGGTCCATAGTCTAAAACAGAAAAGCAAATAATTTGTTGCTATGCCAGTGGTATTTGGGTGGGTGAATAAATATCTCTATATTTTATCAACATTTTAAGGGCGTCAGTTTTATTTCACGGTTTTAAATTCCACTGGTGTTTTGATTTCATATTTTGTCAACCAACATATTAAGCTGTCAACACTGTCAACATATTAAGCGTTGTCAACATATTACAAGTTGTAAATATGTTTAAAGTTGTCGAATCGGTATAACCATTATAAATGTCACCAGTATACTGGTTGTATCAATATTTGTCAATAGGTTAACAGTTGTCAACATTTTAAGTTACCAGTTTTATTTAACTGCTCTAGATGTTACTTCAATATGAGTATCCTCGTGTATTAACATATTAAAAGTTGTCAATTTTATTTAACTGTTCTAAATGTTACCACATTTGTCAACACATTAAGAGTTATCAGTTTTGTATAACTACTATATATTAACACAACTGGTGTATCCAAATTTCTCAAAACATTAAGGATTCTCAGTTTTGTTTTAACTGTTTTAATAATAATTATTGTTACTGCACTAAATGCTACTGTACCAAATGTATCCATATTATTGTGTCAGCGAGGCGAAATGTTCCGTGGAATGCTCATTTTGTGTGCTGGCACATATTGTATTATTTACTATAGTATTATTATTGTCGTTCGTTAATTCAGTGTGTGGTGGCACATATTGTATTATTTACTATAGTATTATTATTATCGTTTATTCATTCAGCATGTCCGCATAGTCCCAGGCTCCCGGCCCGGCCGACTGTTCACTTATTTCTTCTTTTACACCTGTCATTGTTGCGCCGATGTTGCCGACGTGAAAATAACAGACACACTAGGAGGTGAGGGCGGTCCGCACAACCCTAACGTAACTAGCTACCTTATAGATACGTCAGTGCCGCGGTGGACCGTGAAGAGACGCAAAGATCTTATCGGGGACCAATTTGCTTGTGGAGAGACCAGCGACGCGCCACTTCCACGGCAGCCTTCTTATTACTGTTATTAAATAATTCTCATACAGTTAAGGTCATTAAATAAAATGGCCCTTGTTTCGAGATCTTTACAATTTTGATCTCCATTCAAACATGAATAATTTGAGCGTGTTAAAATCGTGTTGCAAACACTCTCATGAAGAGACACTTGGTGAGGGGGTCACGTAAAAAAAAAAAAAAAATAATAACAAAAATAAAAAGGAAAAAAAGAGACTGTATTTACGCCATCAAAAGTGTGGTTTCCAGCTTTACAGTCGGTAGATCTCAAACAAATTGGATATAACTGCCAGAGTCGGTCATAAACCGGCGGCCTGGCTGCCGCGCGGGGATGTAAACCACCGCCTACGAGATAGCGCTGTTTGCACTGTCTAGTGAGCGCCCCCTGGCGGAGACAAGTTGTTCCTCTCGTCCGCATGAAGCGTCATTGAGAAGCGATAAGCAATTTACAAAGAGAAATAAAAATCCACTTTGCTCGTTTAATGGAATCGACAGAGACCCCGACCTCTCCGTGACCACGCAAGACTCGGACTCGGACGTAGAATTAGTACGGTGACCAAAACAGAAAGTAACCTACAACACGAAGTCTGGTCTGTATTGATGATGATGATGATGATGATGATGATGATGATGGTGGTGGTGGTGGTGGTGGTGGTGGTGGTGGTGATGATGATAATGTAGATATATATGGTGATAATGACCATGATGACGTAGATAGCGGTGATGGTGATGATGTAGATATAGATGTGATGATAACGATGATGATGCAGATAGTAGTGGTTATGATGATGATGATGATGGTGGTGGTGGTGATGATGATGATGTAGATATATATGGTGATAATGACCATGATGACGTAGATAGCGGTGATGGTGATGATGTAGATATAGATGTGATGATAACGATGATGATGTAGATAGTGGTGGTGGTGATGATGTAGATATAGATGTGATGATAACGATGATGATGGTGATGATGTAGATATAGATGTGATGATAACGATGATGATGGTGATGATGTAGATATAGATGTGATGATAACGATGATGATGCAGATAGTAGTGGTTATGATGATGATGTACATATAAATGATTATGATGATGACGATGATTGTGAAGGTGATGTAGATATATATGGTGATAACAACGATGATGACGTAGATAGCGGTGATGGTGATGATGTAGATATAGATGTGATGATAACGATGATGATGATGATGTAGATATAGATGTGATGATAACGATGATGATGGTGATGATGTAGATATAGATGTGATGATAACGATGATGATGGTGATGATGTAGATATAGATGTGATGATAACGATGATGATGGTGATGATGTAGATATAGATGTGATGATAACGATGATGATGGTGATGATGTAGATATAGATGTGATGATAACGATGATGATGATGATGATGTAGATATATATAGTGATAACAACGATGATGACGTAGATAGCGGTGATGGTGATGATGTAGATATAGATGTGATGATAACGATGATGATGCAGATAGTAGTGGTTATGATGATGATGATGATGGTGGTGGTGGTGGTGATGATGATGATGTAGATATATATGGTGATAATGACCATGATGACGTAGATAGCGGTGATGGTGATGATGCAGATATAGATGTGATGATGACGATGATGATGTAGATAGTAGTGGTTATGATGATGATGTACATATAAATGATTATGATGATGACGATGATTGTGAAGGTGATGTAGATATATATGGTGATAACAACGATGATGCCGTAGATAGCGGTGATGGTGATGATGATGATGTAGATGTGATGATAACGATGATGATGATGATGATGTAGATATAGATGTGATGATAACGATGATGATGGTGATGATGTAGATATAGATGTGATGATAACGATGATGATGGTGATGATGTAGATATAGATGTGATGATAACGATGATGATGATGATGATGTAGATATAGATGTGATGATAACGATGATGATGGTGATGATGTAGATATAGATGTGATGATAACGATGATGATGGTGATGATGTAGATATAGATGTGATGATAACGATGATGATGCAGATAGTAGTGGTTATGATGATGATGTACATATAAATGATTATGATGATGACGATGATTGTGAAGGTGATGTAGATATATATGGTGATAACAACGATGATGACGTAGATAGTGGTGATGATGATGATGTAGATATATATGGTGATAACAACGATGATGACGTAGATAGCGGTGATGATGATGATGTAGATGTGATGATAACGATGATGATGATGATGATGGTGGTGGTGGTGATGATGATAATGTAGATATATATGGTGATAATGACCATGATGACGTAGATAGCGGTGATGGTGATGATGTAGATATAGATGTGATGATAACGATAATGATGATGATGATGGTGGTGGTGGTGGTGGTGGTGGTGATGATGATAATGTAGATATATATGGTGATAATGACCATGATGACGTACATAGCGGTGATGGTGATGATGTAGATATAGATGTGATGATAACGATGATGATGATGATGATGGTGGTGGTGGTGATGATGATAATGTAGATATATATGGTGATAATGACCATGATGACGTAGATAGCGGTGATGGTGATGATGTAGATATAGATGTGATGATAACGATGATGATGATGATGATGGTGGTGGTGGTGGTGGTGGTGATGATGATAATGTAGATATATATGGTGATAATGACCATGATGACGTACATAGCGGTGATGGTGATGATGTAGATATAGATGTGATGATAACGATGATGATGATGGTGGTGGTGGTGATGATGATAATGTAGATATATATGGTGATAATGACCATGATGACGTACATAGCGGTGATGGTGATATGTAGATATAGATGTGATGATAACGATGATGATGATGATGATGGTGGTGGTGGTGATGATGATAATGTAGATATATATGGTGATAATGACCATGATGACGTAGATAGCGGTGATGGTGATGATGTAGATATAGATGTGATGATAACGATGATGATGATGATGGTGGTGGTGGTGGTGATGATGATAATGTAGATATATATGGTGATAATGACCATGATGACGTAGATAGCGGTGATGGTGATGATGTAGATATAGATGTGATGATAACGATGATGATGATGATGGTGGTGGTGGTGGTGATGATGATAATGTAGATATATATGGTGATAATGACCATGATGACGTAGATAGCGGTGATGGTGATGATGTAGATATAGATGTGATGATAACGATGATGATGCAGATAGTAGTGGTTATGATGATGATGATGATGGTGGTGGTGGTGGTGATGATGATGATGTAGATATATATGGTGATAATGACCATGATGACGTAGATAGCGGTGATGGTGATGATGTAGATATAGATGTGATGATAACGATGATGATGTAGATAGTGGTGGTGGTGATGATGTAGATATAGATGTGATGATAACGATGATGATGTAGATAGTGGTGGTGATGATGATGTAGATATATATGGTGATAATGACCATGATGACGTAGATAGCGGTGATGGTGATGATGTAGATATAGATGTGATGATAACGATGATGATGCAGATAGTAGTGGTTATGATGATGATGTACATATAAATGATTATGATGATGACGATGATTGTGAAGGTGATGTAGATATATATGGTGATAACAACGATGATGACGTAGATAGCGGTGATGGTGATGATGATGATGTAGATGTGATGATAACGATGATGATGATGATGATGTAGATATAGATGTGATGATAACGATGATGATGATGACGATGATTGTGAAGGTGATGTAGATATATATGGTGATAACAACGATGATGATGTAGATAGTGGTGGTGGTGATGATGTAGATATAGATGTGATGATAACGATGATGATGGTGATGATGTAGATATAGATGTGATGATAACGATGATGATGGTGATGATGTAGATATAGATGTGATGATAACGATGATGATGCAGATAGTAGTGGTTATGATGATGATGATGATGGTGGTGGTGGTGATGATGATGATGTAGATATATATGGTGATAATGACCATGATGACGTAGATAGCGGTGATGGTGATGATGTAGATATAGATGTGATGATAACGATGATGATGCAGATAGTAGTGGTGGTGATGATGTAGATATAGATGTGATGATAACGATGATGATGGTGATGATGTAGTTATAGATGTGATGATAACGATGATGATGGTGATGATGTAGATATAGATGTGATGATAACGATGATGATGCAGATAGTAGTGGTGGTGATGATGTAGATATAGATGTGATGATAACGATGATGATGGTGATGATGTAGATATAGATGTGATGATAACGATGATGATGCAGATAGTAGTGGTTATGATGATGATGTACATATAAATGATTATGATGATGACGATGATTGTGAAGGTGATGTAGATATATATGGTGATAACAACGATGATGACGTAGATAGTGGTGATGATGATGATGTAGATGTGATGATAACGATGATGATGATGATGATGTAGATATAGATGTGATGATAACGATGATGATGATGATGATGTAGATATAGATGTGATGATAACGATGATGATGGTGATGATGTAGATATAGATGTGATGATAACGATGATGATGGTGATGATGTAGATATAGATGTGATGATAAGGATGATGATGCAGATAGTGGTTATGATGATGATGTACATATAAATGATTATGATGATGACGATGATTGTGAAGGTGATGTAGATATATATGGTGATAACAACGATGATGACGTAGATAGCGGTGGTGGTGATGATGATGATGTAGATGACGGTGATGATGGCATAGATGGTGATGCAGACAATTATATAGATGATGATGTTGATGACATCGATGATGATGTTGATGACGTTGATTATGATTATATAGAATATTGATGGTGGTATTGATGGTGAAGATGTAGATAGAGTTGATGATGATGTAGATAGTGGTGACAATGATATAGATGGCAGTAATGGTGACGGCATAGATGGTGATGAAGACAGTTATAAAAATTATGATGATGATTATGATGACGGTAATGGTTATATTGATGATAGTTATGTTGATGATGGTTATGATAAAAAAAAAATAATGATGGTTATAATGACGATGTAGATGATGATGATGGTTATGACGGTAATGGTTATGATGATGATGATGATGGTTATGATGACGATGATGGTTATGATAATAATAATGATGGTTATGATGATGATGATGATGGTTATGATGATGATGGTTATGATGACGATGATGGTTATGATAATATTAATAATTATTATGATGATGATGATGGTTATGATGACGATGATGGTTATGATAATAATAATGATGATTGTTATGATGACGATGATGGTTATGATAATAATAATAATGATGGTTATGATGACGATGATGGTTCTGATAATAGTAATAATAATGATGGTTATGATGATGATGATGGTTATGATGACGATGATGGTTATGATGATGATGGTTATGATGACGATGATGGTTATGATGACGATGATGGTTATGATGATGATGGTTATGATGACGATGATGGTTATGATGACGATGATGGTTATGATGATGATGGTTATGATGACGATGATGGTTATGATGATTATGGTTATGATGACGATGATGGTTATGATAATAATGATTGTTATGATCATGATGATGGTTATGATGACGATGATGGTTATGATGATGATGGTTATGATGACGATGATGGTTATGATAATAATAATAATAATGATGGTTATGATGATGATGATGGTTATGATGATGATGGTTATGATGACGATGATGGTTATGATAATAATAATAATAATGATGGTTATGATGACGATGTAGATGATGATGATGATTATGATCTTTGCCCAGAAGAAAGACGTAAAAGATGAAGTAATAATAAAAGCAAGTATAAAGAATTTATCTTAGCATCAACCCAGTTTATTTGACATCTGGTCGCCACGTCAAATCTTGACAAGTTTGAATGCAGAACGAACTAAGTGACCCAGTTTTGTTGGTAAATACGATTGTTAATTGTAACTGCATTTGTCAGTAGTGAGTCTGAAACCTTGCTAAGTTCAACCAGGAAAAGTAACGAAACACTTTTATGTTTTGTTTCTTGTTGAACTAACAGCACGAAGAGCAATATTTACAAAATGGAGTATTACAATTAATTTTGAAACTGTGTAACACAACTACTCTGATGAAAACACTTTCTACTGAAACAAAAGTGAAAAACAAAACTACGATGTACTACATTTATTGTACGTTTGAATCATTACCTATTTAATAACTATGTTATGAGTTGTAAGGCGTAGAAACAGTGCGTGTTTCCGGGACTGCCAAAAAAAAGTAGATACGGTAGGTCAGCTTTAAAGAAAATTTTTTTTACTACCTTCGCCCCTACCGGTCCAGATAAAATGTATGTACTCTTTTCACCTTCTTATTAAAATAATAATAATAAGACACTGCAAAAATAAAATTATGGTCAAGCCTTTTTTAGGCCAAAACGACAATTAATAAATCATTCACGAACCAGATTAGGGTTTGCTTTATTTTCTGATACATTCAGTTCTCAAACTTGAATGTTAAAGCTCTTTCTTTCTTCTATCAAAAACCAGTGGACACGACATTTCCAAAACCATCTTTGGTCGTCAGTCTGTGCTTAATGAAATTCATTCATAGCGCAATTATTGGGAAATGGGCGATTGTGAAAACCAAAATATTTACAAAGGGTGTAGACACAAAAGGAAAAGAATACTGAGTTTATGACAGGAAATATTTGAAACTGTTGACTCGTTTAATTACTGACATAGTCTAGTAATCTCATTACTCAAAAGAGTAAAGCGGCCAACAGACGACGACTGGGTACCTAGTTATCTTAATCATTATGTTCGTTCTTAAGTCAGCTATATTATGGTACTAGTACATGACTCTTTTTATTCCTATCCCATATTAACTGAAATACGCAAAATTACATTATATGCCTCGGAAAAATAAAATAAAATAGACAGTGATTACGATTAATATTTGATCTGTAGAAATATCCTTCTTTAACCAATAGTGGAAATGTACAAACTTTTCAGAAGAAATTTAGCAGTGGGTTGGGAAAAATACGAATATGAAGAAGTCTATAATACTGGCAGCGCAAAATCATAAGCTACTTAAAGGAGTTCATGAAACTTTGTTGTTCTGTTGTTCACCGGCTCCAATGTTGAGGAAGGAATATAAATTTGAATTTGAAACCGTTGATAAATTATTGAGGTTACCAGACGTTTCATTCATATAGAAAAATCCCTCGGTCATTTTTCTTCTCTCGTGTATAGACACATAATTCAATAATGAAAGTGAAAATTTTGAACAAACAATTTAAGTAAACAATATTTATTGCAACAATATTAAAATACTAACCTACGGAACACATGGGTCAGACGTAAGCCATATTTCAAAACGAGCATGCTGTTGGGATAAATACACGATTAACGAACGTCTTTTCTGTAGACAGGAATCTAAGATCGTGCTGCGCTGGAGCCAGCAATTGCGGATATTCGATTTGAGATCGTTTGAGAGTAAAATCTGTGTTTTGTGATAAGCTCTGCGCAGAGCCCGGCCGCATTCATAACCTTTGAGTCAAATAATCCACAAATAAATAGGTCTAATTCCTTTCTGATAAAGCTCGTGATACAAATAATTTGATTAATAAGATTAAAAATGTTTTCTTTCCGCGAGAAGCCACACTGTTTGATTTCGACATTTGAGAAAGGAAACAATCTGTTTGACTGTGTAAAAGAAGCAGGGGGTCCAGTCAATCTTTGTTGGAGGGCAGTCTAGGGGATGGCTGTCTCGACGCGGCGTTAACTAAAACGGAATATCCACACGTAGCCACCATACTTAATTGTTAAGTCTACAAATGTTACCTTTTCATAAACAGAAAATTATGCACTGCAATTTTTTTAACACAAATATTATAACGTTTACAAGTTTTAAAAGTTTAAAAATAAAAACACCAAGTTCAGCGTTGCTAGTTAAAGCAGATCATACAATGATGGCCGTAGCTAGAGGGGGTGGGGTGGGGGGGGGGGGGGGGGGGGGGGGGGGGGAATTGTCCGGAAAAAATTAGACAAACTTAAAGAAAATTCTCTTCTTAACCGTTTAAGGAATTTTAGGCTATTAACTAGGCCTTCTCAGTTGGGCCCCCAAACAAAAAATCCTAGCTGCGGCCCTGATAATGGACCTCTGATGACTTCAGCCTAAATAACCTCGTTGAAATAAATATGTCCAGTCTTCTGTAATTACGTATTAATGAATGTGTACTTTCGCTTCATTATAATAATGTTTACCCCCCCCCCCCCCATAGTTACTTGCTATAATGTACAATCACTCTAAGTAAGTATTTCCAGTAAGCAAGTATGTGCAATAGTTGTAGATGCTCGTGGAGCGGGTTTACTAAATAATTTAAATAATAAAAACAAACTAGTTAGGGATTAAAATGTTTGGTCAAAGTGGTCAAGATATTTGGGACTTTTATTTTTAAAAATGGGGATGGGTGACATACACACTCATACAAACAGATTAGCGAATGACCTTTTGTTTTGTGGTGTATGCTGTCAAATATTTTAAAATAATCTTTCACTAAACTGTTGTCTATGACGAAGACGACCCTCTCGCAGTTTCTCTATACTAGAATGTTTTGCGACCTGTTTTGAAAGGTACTATTTGTATTAGAAACTTCGTCGTACTTTTTAAACAGACTTTCGCATGGCATACTTTTTTTCATATTCTTATCACTGACACTGTGTTTTTCGTGCAGGAATATTGTTAAACCTTGACATGACTGACTACCTTTTGATTGCTCGATTATTAAACCGTATACAGGTACAAGATCATGTCAAGCGAAGTATATGTATATGTATATGGTTAACTGCTTTATTAAAACCCCCCAACCCAAAACAACAACAACAACAACAACAAACAAACAAAAACCATAAATACAATCTGAATCTTATTCTCCACCCCGTGTTGTCTTCGTCAATGTTATCCCGTGTCCAGATGACCATTCGTTCTACCAATCAAAGCGCTAAGTCCATAAATCTACCAGAAGCTTAAGGCATAATTCAAGAGATCACCTGAACACGAAATAACTTTGGCTCAAGTCAGATAAAGAACGAAAATAAATCTAAACAAACACAGGTATACCCCCAATCACCCAATGTCCATCCTCCGACCATACTGTCATTCACTTTCTTTTAGCAAACAAACAGTCCAATAATAAGCACGACCAAACTTAGGTGAGTTTTTGTTTGGACCCTTTTCAGAGGGGCAGTGTCCGGGCGAAAAGGCGCCAACGGAGACGTGTCTTCCGTCCTGTGTACCTACTACACACGCACGGCAGCAGTGACCGTGTTTTCTTTGATGAAATTCGCCGTGTTGACATTCACTACGGCAAGTGTCTGAGTGTTTCCAGTCTAAGAACAACCTAAAGAAAGACGACTCGAGGCCATTTGGCCCACAGTTCGGCTATTTACGTGACTTTTACCCACATTCCGACAGATCTAGAGGCAATTGTGGCACAACAAATGTCATCAAACGGGCCGCATTGTAGCCCAAGGTACAAATTGGTACCAATAATTTAAAAGCCTATAGATCGTCTGCTTGCAACCCACCTTGGCGCCAATTTTTCATCGTTGGGATCTCCCTCTATCGTAGTTTCCTCAGTACTTGGTAAATAAACCGAGACTGGAGTTTGACTGGGTATAACTTCTATTTATATACATTATACGTGTATGTAGTGTGTACATTAGAAAGTTGTTCTGGTTTTCATTCCGAACGGAATACGTTTTGTAGTAAGTTATAACGGAAGCTCATGTAGAATGGTTTTAATCGGCCCATAAGAATGATATGACGTATTTACCGCTAACGTGTTTTATAGACGTTGTCCACTGGCCTCGGTGATGTAGTGATTAAGCCATCGGCCATAAGGCTGGTAGGTACTAGGTTTGCACCCATCTACTGGCTCCCACCCAGAGCGAATTTTAAGAGAACGACGGGGAGATGTGTGTACATGTATTTGTTTCTAGGGACATGTCTGTACGTTGTATTTGTTTCTGGGAAGATATCTGTGCGTTGTATTTGTTTCTGGGGAGACGTGTGTACGTTGTATTTGTTACTGGGGAGATGTCTGTACGTTGTATTTGTTTCTGGGGAGATGTCTGTACGTTGTATTTGTTTCTGGGGAGATGTCTGTACGTTGCATTTGTTTCTGGACGTCTTAATGGTCGCACTAGTCCAAACTGAATTTTACCTATCAAACACATTGTATATCCAGACGCTGACATTCTAAACAAGAATATGTATTTGATATGTAATTTAAATCATTAAAACAGGTATATAACGTCACTAAATAAGATACGTATACTTAAAGATGCATTATACATTACGTCATTTAGGCACAGTGTTCAGATCTTCGAACCCATTAGGACACACACACACACACACACACATATATATATATATATATATATACACACACACACACACCACCGCCACCACAACCACCATCACCACCACCTACCCACCCACCAACAATCGCCAAGAAACCACACTTAATTATTCTGGCATATTGGTCAGCAAACGGTTCTTACACTCGTAATAGTTCCGAATACCTGTCGATCATTGTGTTAGCACCTAAGGTCTACAAAGACCACTCTCCTGGTCCATGTATAGGCCTACACTATACGTGATGACGAGTGAGATCGGCACACCTGTGAAGTGAGATGATCGACACTGAGATCAGACAATCGGAGATATACTCTTTGTAATGTGATCGCGGCTTCAAACACGGTCATCAACGGATGCTTGCGGCCAAGATGTCTCGAGGGGAAGACACAACAAGTTGTTTGTTGAATGGAAAGCCGGCAGTATTGGGTTTGTAGCATTGGCTGCGATAATGGCATACCTTCCCGGGGAGACCTTCTTGGAAGCTGATTACTGGACAAACAAGAGGAAGACTTTCGTATATCTGTGAATGGAATAAGCAAACACTACCTGACTTAGGCCAGCCGAAATGTCAAGCCCCGTTCTCTCTCCGTCTTCGTATTTAGCAACAGACGGAGGCGAAAAGATTTGCGAGTAAACGGAAGATTTGTGGAGGTTGTCATCTTCCGGAGACTTTGATGGTTTAGCGCCGACAGAGGAAACAGACGGCAGTAACCAAACGACCGCGGCCGTGTGCGGGTGCACGTCTTGCGTGCCACCAGTAATATCCGGAAAACAGTCATATAAAGCGATTCACGCGTCCACAGCATCTTACCCCTGTTTTGGACAGTCAGTTAGTAGAGGTATCTCTGTAGTCGACTAGTGGGATATCCCTATAGTCAACTATTGAGGTATCCCTATAGTCAACTATTGAGGTATTCCTTCAGTCAACTATTGAGGGTATCCCTGTAGTCAAATATTGACAGTATCCCTGTAGTGAACTATTGAGGGTACCCCTGTAGTCGACTTGTGAGGGTATCCCTATAGTCAATTATTGAGGGTATCGTCTGTAGTCAACTATTGATGGTATACCTGTAGTCAACTAGTGGGATATCCCTGTAGTGAACTATTGAGGGTATCCCTGTAGTGAACTATTGAGGGTATCCCTGTAGTGAACTATTGAGGGTATCCCTATAGTCAACTATTGTGAGTATCCCTGTAGTGAACTATTGAGGGTATCCCTGTAGTCAGCTATTGAGGGTATCCCTGTAGTAAACTAGTGGTATATCCCTGTAGTGCACTATTGAGAGTATCCCTGTAGTGAACTATTGATGGTACCCCTGTAGTCGACTTATGATGGTATCCCTGTAGTCAACTAGTGGTGGTATTACTGTAGTCAGTTATTGGAAGTGTTCCTATAGTCAGCTAGTTGTGGTATGCCTGTAGTCAACTAGTGGGGGTCTGTTACCAACTAGTGGGGATATCATTGTAGTCAACTAATGGTGGTATCTCTGTAGCCGACTTGTGGGAATATCCATACAATCAACTGAAGGGATATCCTTATAATCAACTGATGAGGGTATCCCTATTATCAACTAGTGGGGTATCCCTGTTGTCGACTAGTGGGGGTATTTATATAATCAACTAGTGGTGGTATCCATGCAGTCGACTAGTGGGGGTATCCCTATTATCAACTAGTGGGGCATCTATATAATCAACTAGTGGGGGTATCCATGCAGTCGATTAGTGGGGGTATCCCTATTATCAACTAGTGGGGCATCTATATAATCAGCTAGTGGGGGTATCCATGCAGTCGACTAGTGGGGGTATCCCTATTATCGACTAGTGGGGGTATCCCTAATATCAACTAGTGGGGTATCCCTGTTGTCGACTAGTGGGGGTATCCCTATAATCAACAAGTGGGGGTATCCATATAATCAACTAGTGGGGATATCCCTATAATCAACTAGTGGGACATCCCTATAATCAACTCGTGGGGGTATCCCTATAATCAACTAGTGGGGGTATCCCTATAATCAACTAGTGAGGGTATCCCTATAATCAACTAGTGGGGTATCCATGTAGTCAACTAGTGGGGGTATCCATGTAGTCAACTAGTGGTGGTATCCCTATAATCAACTAGTGGGGGTATCCATATAATCAACTAGTAGGGGGTATTTATGTAATCAACTAGTGAGGGTATCTATATAGTTATTTACTGGGGGTATCCCAGTAGTCGATTACTGGGGGTATCCCTGAGTCCAGACAGTCAAGTAATGGGTCGTTAAGTTAAAGCTCATCTCTGTTGCGGTTCAATTATTGTAACAAAGAACTTTGCTACAACTGCGCAGGGGGTAAACAAGGCAGCATGTTACATATTAATTTACAAGACCGACTGGGATTTACCGACTGCCTGTCTATCTGTAGAAGTAATACACCTGTGTATCAACAGAACGACTCAATCGTCGTGTGAGGCTAATCACCACAATAACAGGTATTAACTGAAAATACTACAATCTCATTTTTATCTCAGTCGCGTGCAGCTAGGGCCGCGCTAACATTTAAACATGTCTATAGCACATGACGACAGGGACGTAGGCTGGGGATTCGAACCAACCCCCCCCCCCCCCCCCCCCCCCCCCCGCTGAGGATGAAATAATATATATATTTTTTTTTTACAATTCAGTATTAGCTTGTTCATATACAGGAGTTCAGGAAAAATGTAGACAAAGGTTCCGGTAGATTCGTATTCATATGTACATAAAGAAAACAAATAATGAACAGGTATTAAAGGTGAGGTGAGGTAATTTTATTTACGTGCCTCTTATGGACCCATACACGGTTCAGAGACGTCTACCCTATGTCCAGTCTCTGGCAGGGCCAGTGGCTGAGCATGGGATCCATATTAAAGGTAAAATTAGTGAAATGTAGGATACATCCCTGTGAACAGGAAAATAGCGCCATGGTCCTTGTAATTGAAGTATTCTTAAGGTCATATAATTCTAATCTATTATATTATAATGGAACGTTAATCGGTTGGTGGCATCTTGGTGCAAACCGATTATAACCGATGAAGGATGATGAAATTCACACCGATTCCTAAACCCTGCTGGATACACAACGACAAAACTGGGATTGAATCGGCCAATAACAGGAGCTAGTTTTAGGGAGCGGGACGTAGCCCGCTCAGTGATAAAGCGTTCGTCTGATGCGCGATCGGTCTATGGACTATTTCTCCTTTCAGCCAGTGAAATGCGACTGGTATATCAAAGTCCGTGGTATATGCTGTCTTGTCTGTGGGATGGTGCATATAAACGATCCCTTGCTACTAATGGAAAACTGTAGCCAGTTTCCTCTCTAAGACTATATGTCGAAATTACCAAATATTTGACATCCAGTAGCAGATGATATATAAATCTATGTGCTCTAATGGTGTAGTTAAAAAAAGCAAACTTTTAACTTTTAATTAATTAATTTATTTATTTATTTAGCTTTATTTATTTATTTATTTATTTATTGTCAGTTAGATCTAATCACTAGTCCATAACCTTGATAGAATAGAACATACACAACACAATCTCTTACCATCTGATATTTACTTCTTGTCAACGTTGGTCACGTGGTACCTGCTGACAGTTTGTGTACTTGTGGAAAATGTTCAAAAGATGGGAATCGCTGCGGAACATCGAAATGTCTTTATTAAAATTCTAGTTTGTGAATTAACAGAGGAAACTGGATCGCTCAGGCGCTAAGAATAGAAATATTGTATTCGTGTATATAATACAGTGAACTGTTGTCTGAGAAGAAAACATTCTTAATTACTCGTGTGTCAGAGAAGACGTCAAAGCAACCCCCCACCGAGCTATTGGAAGTATGGGACAGTACTGATCGTAAGTACGATTGACTTGGCAATCTCTTTCGTGAGGTGAAGGTCGCAGCTGTACTGTCAAACGTCATGCGAATCAGTGCTGTACGTTCAAAGTTTATCAATATACAACTACACTATAGTTGTAAAATACTGTTATAGTCTCACTGAATTAATCAATGAACAAATGACTATAGGTCTCTGAACTTTAGGTAACCACAGCAACGACAAAACAAGACGACAGTGGATATATGCATTTTTTTAAGCATTACATATCTAACATTATTGGAAACAATGTGGTAATAAAACACAAACATCTGTATTCATGATTTGATGCATAATTAACACAACGATACAAATTTACAGATATCTAGCAAAAGAGAGACACAGATATATATGAGGTTTTGAGGGAATTCCGCTTTACAGATGGTCCGTTCATATATATATATATATATATATATATATATATATATATATATATATATATATATATATATATATATATATATATATATATACACACAGTGAAACCTCTCACAGAGAGAGAGAGAGAGAGAGAGAGAGAGAGAGAGAGAGAGAGAGAGAGAGAGAGAGAGAGAGAGAGAGAGAGAGAGAGAGAGATTGTTCATTACACATAAAAGCATTTATTAAAAAACCCTTTAATCACAGTTTTATGTAGAATAGTTTTGGTTTCCAGAAATAGTATTTTTGTATTAAAGACTGATATACTATAACATGATCTTGTTACCAATATATTTGTATTCATATTGAACGTGTGTGTGTGTGTGTGTGTGTGTGTGTGTGTGTGTGTGTCTCTCTCTCTCTCTCTCTCTCTCTATATATATATATATATATATATATATATATGTGTGTGTGTGTGTGTGTTCATATTGAACGACCGGCCTCGGTGGCGTAGTGGTTAGGCCATCGGTCTACAGGCTGGTAGGTACTGGGTTCGAATCCCAGTCGATGCATGGGATTTTTAATGCAGATACCGACTCCAAGCCCTGAATGAGTGCTCCGCAAGGCTCAATGGGTAGGTGTAAACCACTTGCACCGACCAGTGATCTATAACTAGTTCAACAAAGGCCATGGTTTGTGCTATCCTGCATGTGGGAAGCGCAAATAAAAGATCCCTTGCTGCTAATCGGAAAGAGTAGCCCATGTAGTGGCGACAGCGGGTTTCCTCTCAAAATCTGTGCGGTCCTTAACCATATGTCTGACGCCATATAACCGTAAATAAAATGTGTTGAGTGCGTCATTAAATAAAACATTTCTTTCTTTCTTTCATATTGAACGTGTATGTCTCGTAATATATATACATGTATTTGTATTCACATTGAACGTGTATGTCTCTATATATATTTGCATTTATATTGAACGTGTATGTCTCTCTCTCTATATATTTGTATTTATATTGAACGTGTATGTCTCTCTCTATATATATTTGCATTTATATTGAACGTGTATGTCTCTATATATATATTTGTATTCATATTGAACGTGTATGTCTCTATATATATATTTTTATTCATATTGAACGTGTGTGTCTCTATATATATTTGTATTTATATTGAACGTGTATGTCTCTATATATATATATTTGTATTTATATTGAACGTGTATGTCTCTCTCTATATATTTGTATTCATATTGAGCGTGTATGTCTCTATATATATTTGTATTTATATTGAACGTGTATGTCTCTATATATATTTGTATTCATATTGAACGTGTATGTCTCTATATATATTTGCATTTATATTGAACGTGTATGTCTCTCTCTATATATTTGTATTCATATTGAACGTGTATGTCTCTATATATATTTGCATTCATATTGAACGTGTATGTCTCTCTCTATATATTTGCATTTATATTGAACGTGAATGTCTCTATATATATATTTGTATTCATATTGAACGTGTATGTCTCTGTATATATATTTGTATTCATATTGAACGCGTATGTCTCTATATATATATTTGTATTCATATTGAACGTGTATGTCTCTATATATATATTTGCATTTATATTGAACGTGTATGTCTCTCTCTATATATTTGTATTCATATTGAACGTGTATGTCTCTATATATATATTTGCATTTATATTGAACGTGTATGTCTCTCTCTATATATTTGTATTCATATTGAACGTGTATGTCTCTATATATATATTTGTATTTATATTGAATGTGTATGTCTCTCTCTATATATATTTGTATTCATATTGAACGTGTATGTCTCTATATATATTTGTATTTATATTGAACGTGTATGTCTCTCTCTATATATTTGTATTCATATTGAACGTGTATGTCTCTATATATATTTGCATTTATATTATCGTGTATGTCTCTCTCTATATATTTGTATTCATACTGAACGTGTATGTCTCTCTCTATATATTTGTATTCATATTGAACGTGTATATCTCTATATATATTTGTATTCATATTGAACGTGTATGTCTCTCTATATATATTTGTATTCATACTGAACGTGTATATATCTCTCTCTCTCTCTCTCTCTCTCTCTCTCTCTCTCTCTCTCTCTCTCTCTCTCTAAATTCGTAAATTCGGCCCAAAACATTTAGCATGTGCCCCCCAACCCCACACTAAAGAGTGTGTCCCCCACTACAGGTTGTGCTCCGCCCCCACTCCATTACCGTTCCAACGGGCCTGATGGCTATACATGCATGTGTAATGTAATATTTAGTTTCTAGTGAACAAACGTGTGAATATGAATGTATATATCTGTACCAGTGTCACAGTAAAACACCCAATCATAAAACGGAGTATAAAAACAATAATATAACAACACGTTATATATATATATATATATATATATATATATATATATATATATATACATACATAAAGCTGCTGACATCTCCTCGTGCAGAGTGAATCACTAAATATAGATAACAATTTCTGGAGGCAATAATCATTTGTTGTGACTGTTTTATTGCCTCCTGTCTAATTGCCGCGGGCGCAATCAGCAATTAGTAATCTTGATGGGTGGTAAACCTGTCTGTTGGCAGTCTTCTTCTTTTAAATGCTATATCCTCCATCGCATAATCTATGGTAAATACTAAATCGCTCAGTCTGATGTTGTCACTACCGTCTGTCTGTCTGTATGTCTGTCTGTCTGCCCGTCCGTAGACTGGCTTTATTTCCTATCTTTATCCTTATCACCGTTGCTAGCTATAATGACCATCTCTGTTGGTTGGTGTAACAGAGATCAGTTAGAGAGATTGCGTACTTCCATTCTGTGGCTCTCTGTAAAGAGATCTATAACAGCCAGCGTTCAGATAAACTTGTTTATGTGTAGTATACCGGACGGCGTTAGGATGCAGTCAACGAGAGATCCGTACACAACTCTGTGTATACATTGCATTATGTTGTTTAATACAAAATGCAAATAATATAGTGGAAAATAAGAATTTACTAAAGTTATATTGGAAATTATAAAACTACGCATCGTCCACAAGACACATATGTGTTTAAACTTAATTCAGATGTAAGTATGAAAATATAATTTTAATTAAACGAACAAAACGTTTTAATGTTTTAATTAGCTAGAAAAAAGCATTGCAATTATTTTGTCTCTTGTAAGTCTCGACAATTTCATCAAGGTAAGTTTAGTATGAATTCTTCACAGTTGTAAATATTATCTAGAGAATATTTTTTATCTTTGAATGTATTTTTGTCTGAACGTTATTAAACGTCTTGCGTTCATTGTGGACAGAAACTTCAGCTTATTAATTTACATGTGATCCTAAATTGTTATGGTGCTGTAAGCGATAAAGGTAATACACTTTTTTCATATACGTAATTATATACAAGGAACAAACTGTTTTTTAACAATGAGTGAAAATGTTACCTTTTCATAAACATGTGAACAGCCAGACAGACAGTACCGCGAGTTCGTATTTTATTGCATGTGTTACACACATGCTGTAAATCACCAAAATGAAATATATATTCTATTTCTCTGTTGTATTTTTCTCTCTCGAATATTCTATTCTGATCGTATTTCAGATTACATGCGTATTATTATGGACAGGGTCTGGTACGTTGGAATACCTGCGCATAAGACATTTGTTTTTGAAAGCAGTTAAATATGTTTCACTCAATAGAAGAACATCACGTTGTGGCAGTATTATATAGCGCTCGCATTACATATCAGAAAGCCACAGTATTTTTTTATTTATTTTTTTACAAAAAAGGACCCTCCACCCACAACCTTCTCCCCAAAAAGAAAAAAGAAAAAAAAAGAAACCGAACAAAATAACAATAAACAACAACAAAACCCCAACAAAAGTCGCTAGCATATAACAAATTGTTATGAATTATAAAATAAATTACTTGGTAAAGTAAATCATCACTTTAATACATTTATTAATATTTTGTATTTTATATTGCCACCAAATTTAACAGACATACTGAAAAAGTGCTATGTTAAAATTGCACAAAGGTATTTTAAACTAGATGAAACAAAATAATTGTGAACGGTTCCTATGCTGCTAATAAATACATGGGTTTTCTCTCTCTTTTTAAAAATACTTTATTATTATATTAAATTTTTTTATCAGCAGGACATCATCCGGTAATGTTGCTGTAGTTGCTGTGCTCCACGTTAAACCGTGTGTATAACAGTTATTTATATAACCACATTATGAGTTTTGAGAGTGGGTGGTATTTATAAACCACGAGCAAAGCGTAATTTACGTTACTGACAGTTGTGAATACTGAAACATTCACATATCGCGAGTATATAGTTTAATCGCGTGATACACTAATATGTCATACTGAATACTGTAACAACTTCACATTTCACGAGTAATCGCCTGTCATTCAAATCACGGCCACATGAAAACTGACACAGCATTCACATTTCACGAGTAATCGCCTGTCATATACATGTACCAGCTAATAACAGTTTCTTGTTACTTAGTACAGAGTGGCTCATTACACGTTTATTATTTATATTAATTGTATATATATGCTGCATTTTAATTGTGTCGTAATGGGGTGAAACTATAATAAGGTCTGTCTGTACTAATCACTATGATATGAATACTGTTACAAATTCACATTTGTCACGTAAAGCAACTTTACAACTTTCACAAGTAATAAAATTTCAGATGTATACAGATCCAGTAAAACATGATTTAAAAGACCCCCCCCCCCCACCCCTCCCAGTACAAAGTGTTCCCAATAGTAGGGCAATTCGTAGCCTTCATTAACTTGGGAGCGCAGTAAACAAAACAAAAAATACAGTAATACATGGTCTTCTTCGTATTAAAAAAAAGATTTAAAACTTAAGAGTACTTTCCATATTGTTCGAGAGAGGGCAACTGCCTCCTATCCCCTCCATAAGCCACGGCCCTGGAAAAACTGCCACGATGACAGCGACTGAGTGGACCAGACACTAGTATATATTAATTAAACGCAGGTAGCAATTCATTATATTCCAAGTTAGGGTGCAGTGCCCCTGCCACCCACACACCCCACTTCCGACACCTATGTTATTATGGTAAATAGAGAACCCCCCCAACCCCCCCCCCCAAACAAAACAACAACAACCCAACAACAACAAAAAAAAACAACAACAACCCAACAACACCCCAACAACAAAGCTTTGAAATAGACAATGTAATCAACCAGTGTTTAACCCAGAGGTCACGGCCCAGTAATTTCTTCATATAAGTGTGCTCAGAAGTCTCTAACATTTTTGGGGTCCTCAAATACTGGTATTTTCATCCCCATAACCATTGAAGTGACAGTGACTCCCCACTTCCAAATACACTCTACGGGCCCTGTTAATATTATCTATGTCTGTGACAGACAATTCACTGCAACTGGCATATCAAAGGCCGTGGTATGTGTTATCCTGTATGTGAGATGGTGCATTTAAAAGATTCCATGCTACTAATGGAAAAAATGTAGCCGGTTTCCTCTCAAAGACTATATGTCAAAAATTACCAAATGTTTGACGTCCAATAGCCGATGGTAAACAAATAAATCGATGTTCTCTAGTGATGTCGTTAAACAAAACAAACTTTTAGGTCTGAGACAGGCTTGTATCGGCGAGTGAGGAAAGCAAGAGAGGAGCTGCGATATACCGGACACATGTCATGTTAGACCGACGCCAGTCTCGGCGCTTTAACACAAACCTGGCGATTACCGTAAGCCTCCGGTCGCTTGTAGACCGTACAGGTAAACCACAGGACCGCGCGCGCTCTCTCTCTCTCGCTGACTGGCGCGCCGGTTTGTGACGACTGCCGGGCCACTCGACTACGCTAGGCAGCGCTGACTGGGGAGGCGGGGTTACGCGGCTACAGGCGACCAAACGTTTTGGAAGGGATGAACGAACGTACAGTGCGGAGCGTTAATGTTGTTTGGACTTTTCTCATAACCTGTCTTATTCGAGTTGTTAGCATTGTTTTGGAAAACCGTCCTTCATAGTGTCATTTCACCCCGTCATTCTTTTTTTCTTCTTCTGAGGATTAAAAAAAAAAAAGAAGTGAAAAAAAAGAAGAAAGATTTGAGGGGAAATAATAATAATAAAACGCAAGGCGAGATTATATTTGGAATAGGATCATCTTAAAAGGGATAAACGTATGACGAGATTATTCGAGTGAGTGTGGATACTGGATAAACAACAGATACCTCGTTAGTACTAGAATTCCAAAGATGAGTTAGTTCAACAAATTCTCTCTTTTTTATTTCAAAAGTGTGGAATGAAAACGTCAAGAGTCGGGATTACCTACACGACTGTTCTTGTATATTATCGTCGTGAAATGCTGGTTTCCGTTTCAAAAAGGTGATACCCATTACAAGTGTTGTTTCCTTTTTCTACCTGAAAATGAGAATGCAGAAGCAATCCATGTTTGTGATTTTGCTTTATGTCGTATTTCACAACACGCAGGGCAAGGAGCATAAGACACGGCCCTCGGAGGGGGGCAGGGTGTCGGAAGTGGGGAGACGGAATGTGTTGTTGCATGAAGCTGTGAGAAAACTTCTAGGATTTCGAACGTCGCCTGTGACAAAGAGGAGGTTTCTGCCAAATCCTCTGGAAGAAGTGAAACCTCCTCAATACATTCTGGACCTGTACGACAAATACACACACAGTGCAGTGGACAAGAGTAAAATGGGCAATACAGTACGCAGCATACACGCCGAGATAGGTAGGTACCTTCTTACTGACTTAGTTTAAACAACACAGCATATACGAGAGGTATGCGAAATGCATTAGTACTATGCATAGTGTACATGCTAAAATAGGTAGGTATTATATATTGTATGCAGTATAGAACATGCAAGACACGAATACCCAAACCACTTGTTTAGTCGTATCTCTCTCAATAATAGTCCTACATATCTGCCGTCAACTGAGTTTCGGACTATCTCAATAACGGCTTACAATGTTCTGATTAAAAATTAAGAAACTGGAATGAAAGAATAACAAAATGTTAACCTTTCTAATGTTAGTATAAATAGAGAATACTACATGAGTGGTCGTTAGATACCATTTATCTTACGAGAAAACGAGTTGGATACATTTTTAAACAACGAGTTGTAAGACAATAATTTATTAAACGACTGTCTCATGATCAATCAGTGATAGTAATTTGATAAAAGGACCAGTTCAATATATGGTAACAAACTTTATTCATAATTGTTAATAAAAAAAAGTCCAAATAAACCCTAGCTTATATGGAAATAAATTTTAAGATCTGTTGAAACTCAAATGAACCTATGGGTTGGAAAGATTTTAGTTTGTACTCTGTCATTCATTTGAAGTGATTTCAGTTTGTAATATGACATTCAACGACATTCATTTGAAGTGATTTCAGTTTATAATATAATATAATATTCATTTCCATATTGCAATTGAAATATGACATTCAGTTGAAGTTGTTTCACTTTGTAATATGCCATTAAATTGAAGTGAGATCAGTGTGTAATATGACATTAAATTGAAGAGAGATCAATGTGTAATATGACATTCAGGTGAAGTGATTTCAGTTTGTAATGACATTAAATTGAAGTGAGATCAGTGTGTAATATGACATTCAGATGAAGTGATTTCAGTTTGTAATAACATTAAATTGAAGTGAGATCAGTGTGTAACATGGCATTCAGGTGAAGTGATTTCAGTATGTAATGACATTCAGTTGAAGTGATCTCACATGTTACATGATTTGGTTGAGATAATGTTAGTTTATTACATGGACTGAAGCTATACTGATTTTAGATTTTCAGCTATGAGTATCTTGTTGAACCCCTTCCTTTCCAGACGTTGTTAAACCCCCTCATCTCAAAACGCGGTCGAACCCACTTCCTCTGAGTCTCCAAGCCTGGTGAAATCTCCTTATTTCCAAAGACTTACAACCTCCTCTAGTAACCTTACTAAACATCCTCTAAAAATCTTGTCAGACCACTTCATCTCAAAATCTTATTCTCATAGTGGACATTGAATGCAACGTCGTACGTCGTATTGTGAGGAAGCTTGTTTTAAATTTTACATATTTGTTGAGAAGTATTGCTGATGTAATTTTTTAACAAAGTTGATATGTTTTTGTGAACATGTTTGTATTAAGTTAACATGGTTTTGAGGAGATTTGAATTAAAGTTGATATAGTTTTTAGAAGACTTGAATTAAAGTTGATATAGTTTTGTGGAGACGTGTATTAAAATTGATAGCGTAGTTTTGTGAAGATGTCTGTATTAAACTTGATGTAATTTTGGCATGTTTTTGAAAATACTAATATTACCTTTATCGTAATTTTATGGAAAAAAATATAAAATGTAACGTAGTTTGTCAACAGGTCTATATTAAACTTGACAGTTTTGCAAGGATGCCTCTATTAAATTTAATGTTGGTTGTGAATATACCTGTATTAAACTTGACATAAATTTGCGAGGATGCCTATTCAACTTGACATAGGTTTGCGAGGAGGCCTGTATTAACTTGACAGTTTTGCGAGGAGGCTTGTATTAACGACATAGTTTTACGAGGAAACCTGTATTAAACTTGACATAGGTTTACCGGTAGGCCTGTATTAACTTGACATATTTTTGTGAGGAGGCCAGTGTTAAACTTGATATAGGTTTGCAAGTAGGCCTGTATTAAACTTGACATGGTTTTGCACGGAGGCCTGTATTAAACTTGACATGGTTTTGCACGGAGGCCTGTATTAAACGACATGGTTTTGCACGGAGGCCTGTATTAAACTTGACATGGTTTTGCGCGGAGGCCTGTATTAAACTTGACATGGTTTTGCGCGGAAGCCTGTATTAAACGTGGTGTGACTTCGCCAGTCTGCGGAGACCTGTATTAAACGTGGTGTGACTTCGCCAGTCTGCGGAGGCCTGGTTTCTGGACGTGGGTTTGGTGACGAGGTTTGTATTAAAGTTGACTTTCTACTCTGTCCACGTTTTGTTTGTTATCTCCGCTGTGTCGGCGCCCGGCAGAAACACGATCACTTTAATGGGATGTTTGGCGAGGTGGCTGGACGCGGGCGTTTACGGTTCTCATCCTGCCACTTAGACGGAATTGTTCTCATACCTGTCCGGAGTACAGGTGTGTACAGGTGAGGACAGGTGTGCACGAGTATGTGACTGCCTCGAAAACACATGGATAAGCAGCACCGAGACATGGTTGTTTATAGACACCTCGTATTAGAAGATTTTACTTCAGAAAACATAACATGAAGGAAGGAAATATTTTATTTAACGACGCACTCAACACATTTTATTTACGGTTATATGGCGTCAGACATATGGTATACACAGATATTGAGAGAGGAAACCCGCGGTAGCCACTTCATGGGCTACTCTTTTTGATTAGCAGAAAGGGATCTTTTATATGCACCATCCCACAGACAGGATAGTACATACCACGGCCTTTGTTACACCAGTTGCGGAGCACTGACTCGAACGAGAAATAGCCCAATGGGTCCACCAACGGGGATCGATCCTAGACCGACCGCGCATCAAGCGAACGTTTTACCACTGGCTACGTCCCGCTCCTGACATGAAGTAAACTCTAGGTTTATACGTTTTCTTTCAGTATGCTAAACAATTTGATGTAAATATTTCTGTTCACAATGGACGATTTAAAATTTGTGTGTTCAGTCTATGATTTCTGCACTATTTAGCTGAAAGAATATCTTCGGCATCATCTACATCATTATCATCACCACCACCAACATTATCACCACCACCACCACCACCATCACCACCACCATCACTACTACTACTACCACCACCACCTCCACCTCCATCATCATCACATCATCATCACCACCACCACGACTACCACCACCATTATCATCATCGCAATCATCATAACAACCACCATTATTATTATCATGACCATCACCGTCATCATCGCAATCATCACCACCACCACTACGTACCTTTTCATTTGTCAAATCGTTTTGTGTAAACAGCATGATGAATGTACTAAATGACGCTGTATATATAATTTATTATGTGTGTGTGCGTGTGCGTGCATGCATGCATGCATGCATTGTGTGTGCTTCTATCCATCAATCCATTCATCCACTCTTCCATCCATTCACCCATCCATCCATCCATACACACATGTACATCCACCCATGCACCTGTCCACACATCCATCTACTAATCCATCAGTCCATCAAACCATCTATCCATCTATCCATCCATCCATTTATTCAACCATCCATACACTATTCCATCCACCCACCATGCATACATACAAACATGATATGAACTTCAGACTGGACTTCAGATGTCGTCTGTTACTACATGAATGTGTCTGGCGCGAAGACGTGCCATTCCGCGAAAAGCATGCTGGGATTACTATGTAGTTGTATTAGACCGGTTCCTATACAATATTGCGTGATTAATATATGATCACCCAAATCAGTCCACGGGTTTCTTTTTAGTACATGTCAGGGTTTCTGCAAGAGGGTAAAATGAGTATGGCGTCATACCCAAATTGTTTTTTGTTTTTGTTTTTTAAGCTGACCTTTTGACAAAATTAATGACTCTAATTAAAACCCTAAACCTAACCCATTTTCTTTATGGGGGAGCCCCCCCCCCCCCCCATACCAACTATCGACTGCGGTTCTATTCAGCTCAAACAGCGCCATACTCAAAAATGTCTTTGTGGCAAAAACACTGCATGTCTATCTGTAGGTTTCATTTGATCAGTTTGAAGTTTGTTTTTAACGACACCACGGTGCACTAGAGCACATTGATTTATTTATCATCGGCTACTGAATGTCAAACATTTGGTAATGTTTAATACGTAGTCATCAGAGGAAATCCGCTACATGTTTCCATCTTTTATATGCACTTTCCCACCGACAGGATAGCACATACCACTAGTTGGGAGGAAAAAACATCCAATAAAAGAATGGGTCCACTGAGGTAGTTCGATCCTACGACACAAGCACCTCAGGCGAGCACTAAACCGACTGAGCTGGATTCCGCCCCTTGATCAGTTTAAATTACTTGTTTAAATATTATTTCTGTGACACTCACTAGTGTACTGCCAGTATAAAAACAAAGAACATGATGATCATCATCGCATCATCATGATGACCACCACTATCACAATGACCACCAAACATCATAAATATCACCACTATCATTTCCATTATCATCATCAGCAGCATCATCATATTTTTAGACAAACAGATGCACATCATTATTCAACACCACAATCAACATCAGCAAAAACCACAACGTCGGTCACATCAACATCATCAACAACAGCAGCAGCAGCAACACTGACAACAGCAACAAAAACTACGACAACGCCCTTAAATTCTAGCAACAACTGGACGGGATCTAGCTCGTCCCAACCAATCGGAATCAGTGTCCCAGTACTGTACTATTTTCTGGGATCACTTGCTGCTAACAGAAAACTGTAGTTGGTTTCCTCTGAAGACTATGTTGTAATGACCAAATGTTTGACATCCAATAGCCGATCATTAATCAATGTGATCTAGTGGTGTCGTTAAACAAAACAGACTTTTAACTGGTAGCAGCATGAAGACCAACTGCACACACTCCGCCCGTCCTTTGAACACTGACTGTAAAGTACGTCTGCTAACACGGTTTCTCGTCCTCTCACAAGAAGCTATTTACGAATTCTTAATGCCTCTTCCAAACAGTTCCTGTTTCCCCCAAGGCTACAAAGATGTTCTATTTGTGTAAAAAAAAATCTAACTTCTAAAACATTAATAGCGGTTCCGTGATTCGTACATCAACGTGATGTTGTCATTTAGAATAACACGAAAAAGGGCGCGCTTCGTCCCGCGGTGCCATTGTATGGAACTATACACTATAATAATAACAACAATAGTAAACGAAGTATTTTGTATATTCCTCTTAATAATGTACTACAGTTTACTAGTTATTAGATTAGTATGATGCTATGACTTAATTAATTACCATCATGCTATAGTACGCAATTTACCAATGTCCATATAATATCATAAATGTGGTCTAGCAGTCGTCGTAGAACAATAATTTAATATTTCTACAAGTACAAATCTGTGCACAGACATGCAAATACTGACACGGATACATACACATACATAAACACAACACACACACACACACACGCACGCACGCACGCACGCACGCACGCAAGCATACACACCACATATACGCGCGCATATATGGTAATGAAAGCGTTCTTGTCCCGTACATGTTTTAATGGCCAAGGTAAGATTCGGGGTGTGTGTCAATGGAACATCCCTCGCCTGAGAGTCAACAGGTCGTAGGACCAATCGCTCT
Organism: Gigantopelta aegis; assembly: GCF_016097555.1. Taxonomy (NCBI): domain Eukaryota; kingdom Metazoa; phylum Mollusca; class Gastropoda; order Neomphalida; family Peltospiridae; genus Gigantopelta; species Gigantopelta aegis. The sequence continues at coordinate 74,886,833 of NC_054706.1, read as the reverse complement.
CTGTGGACTCGCTCTCTCGCAGCTACAACTAATGTCACCATGACTGGTACATCAAATACCGTGGTATGCCCTGTCCTGTCCACGCGAATGTGCATTTTCAACGTCCTTGCTGTTTTTCAGGAGCGATATTCAGATAAATCGTCAGAGCATTAGCCAGATGTGCTTGGGTTGCAGGATCGAACCGCGGAGGAGGATACAACCAGTGTCCCACGACTAGTGTATCAAACACCGTGGTGTGTGCTGTCCTGTCTATGGGAAAGTGGATATAAAAGATCCCTTGCTGCTGAAAACAAATGTAGCAATTTTCCTCTGAAAACTATGTGGCAGAATTACTAAGTGTTTGATATCCAGCTGCCGATGATTAATTAATCAGTGTGCTCTAGTGGTGTCGTTAAACAAAACAAACTACAGAAAATCTATCAAATCGTTTACAAACATTAACTTCGCTCATTGTTTGCTGAATGTTTTTTTTTGTTTCAACCAGTGCCCCGCAACTGGTGAAAGGCCATGGTATGTGCTTTCCTGTCTGTGGGAAAGTGCATAAAAAGATCCCTTGCTGCATTAGGAAAAACGTAGCGAGCCAGAATTACCAAATGTTTGACACCCAATAGCCGATGATTAATTGCTAGCAATCAATGTACTTTAGTGGTGTCGTTAAACAGAACAACTTTGCTGAACGCAGACACATTGTGTAATGACGCAAGCGCGGATACAAACCCGTGTGTCACGTGAGCGACGTGAGGTGCTGCACGGGTGAGTTGTGTGTGACGTGATGTAGCGATACCATCAGCCTACTGACGACTATCTCGCACAGACCTCTTACAACTCGACAAATACGGTTACGATTACAGCTATCTGCTCGTATTATCGTGAAAACAAACAACTCGGTTTGACAGAACAAAACAGATCTTTATTATATTGCTCAAGGCCCCAGTTCGGTGACACAAGAGGGGTCCAAGTTTACAACCAGGGTGAGCAACCAATAAGACTGTAATGTTTAACGACACCAATAGGGGACATTGGATGTCAAACGTTTTGGTAATTCTAACATGTATGATCTTAGAGAGGAAACCCTTTATATTTTATCCTTAGTAGCAAGGGATCTTTTATATGCACCATCCTACAGAAAGGATATCACATACCACGACTTTTGATATACCAGTGGTGGTGCACTGGCTGGAACGAGAAATAGCCCAATGAGTCCACCAACGGCGGTCGATTCTAGACCGACCACACATCAGGCGAGCGCTTTACTACTGGGCTACATCTCGCCCTCAGCAGACGGCAATACGATATACATACTTTTATTAAACAGACATTATACTATATATGCATTACAGACATACAAATAATGTTATTATTATTATACAGATAAAATATACGATGTACTATTAACCAACAGATCCAACAATACACCATTATTACAAATATACAACAATATAATAATTATTATTCTTTAGCTCCTGTTATTACACTCTTTATAAAATAAGCTTCTTAAAGATGTATGTATTCATTGAGCGTATTAAATTTTTACCTAAAATGATTTTTCCTGTTTAATCGGCCTGCACTACTATTTGGGTTTGAGAATGACCAAGTCGGGTCCGCTCCACACGCACCTAAAGAAACTGGGTTCCAAATAACAAGGCAGGTCTTCCGTTGAGAGTCGGGTTTCCCCGTCTTATTATTTATTCCTCAGCTGGTTAATTTCACGACAAAAGCCCGTGTTATCTTTTATAGATCGCTGCCACATTTCAAAAGCCGTGGATCTAATACATATGGTTAAATTCATATTCCATTGTCACCGAGGTGCAGCCGGTACATGCGCCGCGGCCCCCGTGTCTCGATCGGGCCCGCCCCGACAACAGGCGTCTCTTTACCGTATAACAGTAGTGCCCTACCTTCTACCGTTCTCTTGAGAGAGAAAACTAGATCCTAATCCCGTAAAGAGAAAAATTACAATTTTATAAATCTTATGTAGTCTGGTTGCCAAGGCCTTGGTATAAAGAAATAAGCAGCGGCACAGTTTTGATAAAGCACGACTGTCTAGTTATTAATATGTTGGTAGAGATATGATCGCTTATTCTTCTCACAGAATCCGATTCCAGTCTTCATATTCAGATTTTCATTTCAGATTTTTTAAAATCCAGAAATTTTAAAATTGCTAGAGCCTAGCTGGAGAAACAATTCGCACATTGTTATAGTGTTCACACAAAGCAAGCAGTGTGTTTTATAGAGCAGTGTTGTGGTGTAGACAAATTGTTACACAGATATTGTTACCGAAGCGACAATATAGTATTCCAGTCTTCATAATGACATGTCTTTTGTAAGATTGTTTAATGTATTCACGTGATTTTGTGTAACTGTGATTAAGGATATTATGTGCTTGTTCAAGTTATAATTCATACTAGTACAATATTGAAAACACTATTTTAATTTTTGGAATAAAACATCGAAATTCTGTCAAACAATATGCAAACAGGAGCTACTTTTAAATTAATTCTCTCATTTTAAATAATTTGCACGTACAAAAGTTTTCATCATTTCAGATGAACTATGTTCACTGAAATCATTATTATATAAATTTCAATAAATATGTGGCGGGGTGGGGGTCGGGAGAGAGAGAGATCTCAAAATCGTCATAACTTTGCATAAAAGAGTTTTATACGTTCTTTAGTTTTTAACACGTAACATATTAAAATTCCATAAATTCTCTGTAGTGCTAAATATTTTGCATCGTTTAGTTTAACAAGTTAGAATAGTATAATTATTTATTGAAACCATTGTAAACATTGTTGTAACATTAATTCGACCATGGATTATTTTTTTAATTAGCTTGTTTAACTTGATCATATTATCTATAATGTATAATGTATACGTTGAAAGGTTCGCAGTTCACTTGTTTGTGTTATAATGTATAATGTATACGTTCAAAGGTTCGCAGTTCACTTGTTTGTGTTATAATGTATAATTTATACGTTCAAAGGTTCGCAGTTCACTTGTTTGTGTTATAATGTATAATGTATACGTTCAAAGGTTCGCAGTTCACTTGTTTGTGTTATAATGTATAATTTATACGTTCAAAGGTTCGCAGTTCACTTGTTTGTGTTATAATGTATAATTTATACGTTCAAAGGTTCGCAGTTCACTTGTTTGTGTTATAATGTATAATTTATACGTTCAAAGGTTCGCAGTTCACTTGTTTGTGTTATAATGTATAATTTATACGTTCAAAGGTTCGCAGTTCACTTGTTTGTGTGGTGTGGAATGTGCAAACAAAAGTATGGATTCGTGGGAAAATAATCTACCGGGTACCTCTTATTTTTAACAAATCCACACTTTCTCGTAAATTCTCCTTAATCCATTCTTATCCAAATGTAAAAGGCGACAGCAAAAATAACTTTGACTTAATTTTTTTATTGCAAAGTTGTCTAAAGTCGCAAGGATTAAAAGTTTAAAATTAAAGGGTTTTTTTCACGACTATAGTATATTGATTAATCGCCATCGGCTTGGTAATTTATGATACGCAATTTTCAGAAGAAACCCACTACTTTTTTTCCATTAGTAACAATATATATTTTATATGAAATATTCAGCTTCAAATTGTTAAGTCGTATAATACTGAACGTTTGACTGTTTTATTTACCTTTTTTATCAATGCAATATTGAAATATTCAGCTTCAATTTATAAAGTGGTATAATACTGAAAATTTGGCTGTTTTATTTTTTTTAAATATGAATTGATCTATGCAGTATTGAAATATTCAGCTTCAAGTTTAAAATGACTCAATATTACAAATTTAGCAGTTTCATTTTTCCTATTAACGGATGAGTGTAATATTGATATATTCTACTTCAAGCTGTAAAGTGGTACAATACTGAAAGTTTTATTTTTCTTATTAATTGATCAGTGTACTATCAAAATATTCAACTTTAACTTGTAAACTGATTTAATACTCTAAATTTGATTTTTTTTTTTTTTTTTTTTTTTATGTATTAATTGATCAGTATAATATTGAAATATTCAACTCCCAGTTGTTAAATGATATGGTACTGAAGATGTGGCTTTTTTACATGTTAACTAATCGGCGTAATACTGAAATATTGAAGTAGTTGTAGAGCAATATATAATATTGAACAGTTGGAAGTTTTATTTCTCGTGTTAACTGATCAGCGTAACATTGAAATATTGAGTCTGTAGTTGTAAAGTGATAGAATATATAACACTGAACAGTTGGAAGTTTTATTTCTCGTGTTAACTGATTAACGTAATATTGACACTGAACAGTTGGAAGTTTTATTTCTCGTGTTAACTGATTAACGTAATATTGAAAGATTCAGCTTATAGCTGTAAAGTTCACGAGACGGTTTAACCCGCCGACAAGATGCACGTAAAGGGAAATATCAGGGTCAGAGCAGGGCCAGGATAAACGTAAAACCGGCGTTAAAATGATATGTCAATTTTCATTGGTTTTCCTAATCGTGGCTGTGTCCGACGAGTTGGCGTTTGTTGCAGTTTTACGATTGTCTTAAGAGACGCTGTCGGTGATCCTTAAGACAGCAGTCTAACGATAAATATTTTATTATATCTCTCGTCTCACTCGGGATAAGAAACAAGAGGCCAAGATATTTTACAATTAGTAGTTTACCTATTCGCTAAATTATCTTTATGTTAAAAACGTTACTGTATATAAACATTCCGCATGGATCGAATGCAAAACATATACGCTCTGTTATAATATTATGAATATTTAAAAAAACAAAAACAAGAAAAAGAATAAATAAATAATATAATAAATTTAAACAGCAAAGTTCACCACTGACAAATAACGCTTTATAACAATAAGAATTGTTTTAAGGTGTTTATTACAAACCCGTTTACGAGAATATGTGTTTGAGTTTTGGTATTGCACGGCAAAATCCAGCATAGTATGATGGTGGTCGATTTAAAGTTAGTTTGTTTTGTGTAACGACACCACTAGAAAACATTGATTTATTAATCATCGGCTACTGAATGTGAAATATTTGGTAATGTTGACATAATTATAGTCTTAGAGAGGAAACCCGCTACATTTTTCCATTAGCAGCAAAGGATCTTTTATATGCACCATCCCACAGACAGGATAGCACATACTATGACCTTTGATATACAAGTCGTGGTGAAGTGGCTGGAATGAGAAATAGCTCAATTGTCCCACAGACCGCGCATCAGGCGAACGCTTTACAACTGGGTTACGTCTCAAACCATGTGATCTATTTAAAGACATCTGGTTGGCTACTCGATTATGATGAACTAGATGTGGAAGCTAAACCATCCACTGAAATCAATACTAACGAAACCGAGAAATGCCTATAACGTAAGCACCGTAAACAGATTTTACTTTGGAAATACTTTTAAATTTCTTTTCGATTATAGGCCTATATAAGAAATGGAATAATACATTCATATCCCTTAGATACCATAATTGTATCTGACAAAATGGCACCTAATGGCCACTCGCATAATATTCTCTGGTTTTTATCCCATGGTGAAGCTCAAAGAATATTTGTTCCAAATTAAACATTAAAACCATTATGGTATCCAGACTTGTTTCTCTATACTCAACAAAAAGTCGGGAAATTGCAATAAAGCAGAGACAGTGTGTACTTCACAGATCACTGTTAAATGATTATGACGTCACGGGTTCGCGAGACGAGAGCGTTTCCGTGACATTCGTTATTAACACGCGGTTGTCATCTCCGTAACAATGACGAACATGTCTGTACGCTAACAAAGAACGTGAGTGAGACGATACGCTAGATTGTCACAGTTTCTACAAACACGAAATTACATGTTGTGTGCTTCCTGTCTAGAGTACTGCTGCCTTTAACTACAACAACATCAGCAACTAATATTTCCTATCTGTTTCAGGATGTGTTAAGCTGGGTGGACCCTGTGTTTAAATCATCGTCTGCTCAATGGTGTAGACCCAGCCCCCGTAGTCAATAGTAATATTAAATTTTAATGTGTAACTTCCATTCTGTATAAAACGTTATGTGTGGCCGTCGTAAACAGTGACAAAACACAAAATGCCTCATTGCCGATAGAGGCGCTGAAAAGCAACTAAGTCCGGAAGTGATTTTGTGAATTCCAATGAACAGGCAGTGTTATATTCACTCTTATTTTAGGTTTAAGCTACATAATATATATTATTATTTATTATTAAAAAAAAACCCCACTATTATAAATCAAGACTTCTTTTCTGAATGAATCCACTAATATAATATATAACTTATAGCATATATTTACTACAGACTATGGGCGCCTGCTGTGGGGACAAGAAGTCGCTACTTTCCCCACGTCTTGTATTTCACAAAAAAGACATAGCCTATATTCGTTTAATCGGTGAATGTGCACCGAGAACTTTCTCCGTCCCCAAGTCTCGAGTAACGCGTAATTGTCACGCATCACGTCCGTAATCTAATACACTGAACTCGGTTCCTCTCGTCGCACATACGCGTCCACCCGACCGTGGCCCAGCGAGGCCATTACAGCAGCTAACGAAGCCCGCCGAGGATGGCCGAACGCTGATTGAACTAATTTGCGCGCACCGAACGTGCGACGCCGCGCTGTCTGTCACTCCGTAAGAATGCTTTATCCTCGCACTGCCATGACAAGCCCGAGAAGCGGGGACGGACTCGGGTCAAACGGTACGACACCGAGCCGCGACAAACACGAGTATATATGATTTACAAGTACAGCCGCCAGTGATCCGGTAGGGGGCCCGATGTAGCTCAGTGGTGTAGAGCGCTCGTCTCATGATGGTGGTCCGATGGTTGTTCGATCGATCGTCTTCAGTGGACTCGGTTTCCTCGCTCTCTTTTCAGTTACATCCAATGTCCCATGACTAGTACATCAAAAAGTGTGTAATGTAGTGTCTTGCCTATGGGGAAAAGTGTCTGTAACGGATCCCTTGCTGTGTTAGCGGTATGAATACTTATGTTTCGGCTGCGAGTTTCCTTTCTGTGTCTTTGTACCTCCTCCCTCTGTCTCTCTGTCGCTCTCTGTCTCTGTCTCTCTCTCTCTCTCTCTCTCTCTCTCTCTCTCTCTCTCTCTCTCTCTCTCTCTCTCTCTCTCTCTCTCTCTCTCTCTCTCTCTCTCTCTCTCTGCGTGTGTGTCTCTCTTAGTCTCTCAGGTGTTAAACAAACCTTTAGTTTCCATTCTACAAAGTTGACTGTCCGTCCAGTGGTTTTAATCACATGGTTTCTCAAGCATTCCAATAATTTACTTCAAATCGTTCTCTTCATCCAGATCAAAACATTAAAACATTTCATTTTTCAACTTTGTACTCAACAATTTCCCACGATAAACTTAAGGGAAAATTGCATTCCTTAATCAACGGTGCATTTGTTACAAAGAACGATTAATAAGATATAAATACATATGATCCATGAAAGTTAAAACTGTCTTCCACGGATCTGGACAGTTTGTAAATACCGACAGTGAAGCCAGACTAAAGTAAACTGAGATAGATGTGAAATGCTGCACTTCCTCATTGACAACAAAATTAAATGTATAATTTGGAGATAGGAATTCCCAACTTTACATTTCGCTATATTGATGATCATATATCATTAAATAATATCAGGATTACAAATTGCCTTCCACTGATTTACTCACAAGAGTTAGAAATAAAAGAAACATCTGAAGGTATTAAATCAGTATCATACCATAAACTTAAAACGACACTGGTCGCCGAACTAAGCTGTGTGATAAAAGGGATAACGTCGACTTTGCAATAGTCAATTGTCTCTATATGTCGAGCAATATACCTTCTGCTCCAGCTTTTGGTGTCTACATATCACAACTTCTTAGATACTTTAGGGCGTGCTCATTGTATGCAGATTTCAAACAACGCCATATCATTCTGGCACAGAAGTTGTTCCATTAAGGTCATGATGCAGGGATCCTGAGAGCATTCAAACCGTTTTATGGTTGACATTTGGAAGCCATATCTATTAAATACGATGCATCACTGAACACAATGATGGCTGATACTATTCCATATTTTGAACTTGTGCATACCTTTTCATCTCTTTGGTGAAACTATTGCACATTTTGTTCATCGTTTTAGACGAAGTGATAGACTTGACAGCTGTGTTGGCAGTACTCAAGACGGGTGCAACCGGTGGGCCAGGCTATGCTCTTCTCACTGTTTTGACAATGATTCATGAGTGCATGTCATCACAGCTATATTTATTCCAATGAGCTATGTCCTGTTCTTGTGGCAGTCTTCTTTCAGAGATGCATGAACGGAGTATTGTCCAGTAATGGATGTCCACGAGAGTGGCTGTTCTCCCATAGACGAGGAAATAGATAGATAGTCGTGGAATCAAGCACTATTATGCCAAATACCCATTCGACTCTGCATTAAGTAGAGATACGGTTTTGACCACGGATTTAACGGTTTTGTCGTTCACATTGAATGGAACACAATACACAGGTGTACGATTTAATTCAAAATGGAGACTGGATGCGCGAGAGAGTGTCGGGATCTGAAAGTCCATTGCTCGACCAACTGAGAACGAGAAATTCCCATGAGATGATATCAGTAGAACCACTTTATACAAACACTACTACCCATGCATATGCATTTCGGTAGTCTGTGGGGAAACAGTCCACGGTCGTTACGAGCGGTCTCACCCTGCACCTTTCCGACTGACCGGGAGTAATTGTCGATTCCGAGCGTGTATTCTGGCGGGAGCAGGCAAACAGTGGACGATTAGCGTGTAGACTCCTGTTGACTCGCGCTGACTCGGGCACGTCACTCGCCGACCATCGGCTCGTGTGTCACCAGGTTCAACAGCAGACTGTCTGTTGGCTGTGACGACTACCGGCCTCGATGGTGTAGGGGACTTAAAGCTGGTAGGTACTGGGTTCGCCTCCCTTCCATCCACAGCGAGTATAACGAATCAATGGCTAGGGTGTACGACCACTTGACCGACTTCTCTCTCAGTAACAATTAACCACTAACCCACTGTCCACTTGGGGCCCGTATGCTGATCTTAACGTCAAGATCGCTTGGCTGAGGTGTGTATGTGTCCAGGATAACGTACTTGAACCTTAATCGAATATAAGCACAAAAATAAGTATAAATTAATAAATGAAGGTTGTGGTGAATGCTCACAACAAAAGTTACACCGGCACCACGACGAGACGACGTCGCCGACAACAACAACACGTCACAGCCGCCACAACAAAGACTGGAGGCAGCGGACCTGTGACGACGTCATCTTCTCCGTGCACAAAAGAGACTCTGCTGAGTTGTAGCATGTGAGCGATTAACAGGGCTTGTTTTAACATCTACAATTATATGCTAAATACATTTAAAACAATTCTCATTTAGAACACCAGTGTCTGTATACCATGTGTTTATTATACACGGTGTTTCTGATCTCTTAATGTTTGTTGTGATCAAAACATGTTACAATGGTAGCAAGCTCAGAACAGTAGAAAGTTCTCATTCACCTCATATACACCAATAACTGAATGAATTGATTCACGTGATATCCACCAATAACTGAGTGAATTGATTCACGTGATATCCACCAATAACTGAATGAATTGATTAATGTGATAACCACCAATGACTGAATGAATTGATTCACGTGATATCCACCAATAACTGAATGAATTGATTCACGTGATATCCACCAATAATGGAATGAATTAATTCACGTAATATCCACCAAAAACTGAATGAATGTATTCACGTGATATCATCCAATAACTGTATGAATTGATTCACGAGATATTATATAATAACTGAATGAATTGATTCACGTGGTATCATCCAATATCTGAATGGATTGATTCACGTGATATCCACCAATAACTGAATGAATTGATTCACGTGATATCCACCAATAACTGAAGGAATTGATTCACGTGATATCCACCAATAACTCAACGAATTGATTCACGAGATATCCACCAATACCTGAATGCATTGATTCACGTAATATCACCCAATAACTGAATGAATTGATTCACGTGCTATCATCCAATAACTGAATGAATTGATTCACGTGATATCCACCAATAACTGAATGAATTGATTCACGTGATATCCACCAATAACTGAATGAATTGATGCACGTTATATCCACCAATAACTGATTCACGTGATATCCACCAATGACTGAATGAATTGAGTCACGTTAGATCCAGCAATAACGGAATGAATTGATTCACGTCATATCCTCCAATAACTGAATGAATTAATTAATGTGATATCCACCAATGACTGAATGAATTGATTCACGTGATATCCACCAATAACTGAATGAATTACGTGATATCCACTAATGACTGAATGAATTGATTCACGTGATATCCACCAATAACTGAATGAATTGATTCACGTGATAACATCCAATAAATGTATGAATTGATTCACGCGATTTCCACTAACAAATGAATAAATTGGCTAACGTGATATCCACTGAGTGTGTAATTTTATTCATATGTGTACCACAGCCAGTGAATCACTTGACTCGCGTGTCCCTGCTTACCCTTCAAGTGAAGTGAGAATTTTAGTTTGTCAGTTGGGTCAACGCAAGTCCGTCGTGTGACTTAACAGTTGTAAAATATAATCATATTTCGTATTATTCTTAAACCCCCATTGCCCCCCCCCCCCCGTCCCAACCACTGCCTCATGGCTGGTATGTCAAAGACCGTAGTCCGGCGGCCCTGGGGAGATAATTGTAAGGCCCCCCGCCCCCCCCCCCCCGTCCCAACCACTGCCTCATGGCTGGTATGTCAAAGACCGTAGTCCGGCGGCCCTGGGGAAATAATTGTAAGCCCCCCCCCCCCCCCCCCCCGTCCCAACCACTGCCTCATGGGGCTGGTATGTCAAAGACCGTAGTCCGGCGGCCCTGGGGAGATAATTGTAAGCCCCCCCCCCCCCCCCCCCGTCCGAACCACTGCCTCATGGCTGGTATGTCAAAGACCGTAGTCCGGCGGCCCTGGGGAGATAATTGTAAGGCCCCCCCCCCCCCCCGTCCCAACCACTGCCTCATGGCTGGTATGTCAAAGACCGTAGTCCGGCGGCCCTGGGGAGATAATTGTAATGGCCCCCCCCCCCCCCCCCCCGTCCCAACCACTGCCTCATGGCTGGTATGTCAAAGACCGTAGTCCGGCGGCCCTGGGGAGATAATTGTAAGTAGTCCGGCGGCCCTGGGGAGATAATTGTAAGGCCCCCCCCCCCCCCGTCCCAACCACTGCCTCATGGCTGGTATGTCAAAGACCGTAGTCCGGCGGCCCTGGGGAGATAATTGTAAGGTCCCCCCCCCCCCCCCTGTCCCAACCACTGCCTCATGGATGGTATGTCAAAGACCGTAGTCCGGCGGCCCTGGGGAGATAATTGTAAGCCCCCCCCCCCCCGTCCGAACCACTGCCTCATGGCTGGTATGTCAAAGACCGTAGTCCGGCGGCCCTGGGGAGATAATTGTAAGGCCCCCCCCCCCCCCGTCCCAACCACTGCCTCATGGCTGGTATGTCAAAGACCGTAGTCCGGCGGCCCTGGGGAGATAATTGTAAGCCCCCCCCCCCCGTCCCAACCACTGCCTCATGGCTGGTATGTCAAAGACCGTAGTCCGGCGGCCCTGAGGAGATAATTGTAAGGCCCCCCCCCCCCCCCGTCCCAACCACTGCCTCATGGCTGGTATGTCAAAGACCGTAGTCCGGCGGCCCTGGGGAGATAATTGTAAGGTCCCAACCACTGCCTCATGGCTGGTATGTCAAAGACCGTAGTCCGGCCCCCCCCCCCCCCCCCGTCCCAACCACTGCCTCATGGCTGGTATGTCAAAGACCGTAGTCCGGCGGCCCTGGGGAGATAATTGTAAGGGCCCCCCCCCCCCCCCGTCCCAACCACTGCCTCATGGCTGGTATGTCAAAGACCGTAGTCCGGCGGCCCTGGGGAGATAATTGTAAGGCCCCCCCCCCCCCCCCCCCCCGTCTGGGGAGATAATTGTAAGGGCCCCCCCCCCCCCCCCGTCCCAACCACTGCCTCATGGCTGGTATGTCAAAGACCGTAGTCCGGCGGCCCTGGGGAGATAATTGTAAGGCCAGTCCGGCGGCCCCCCCCCCCCCCCCGTCCCAACCACTGCCTCATGGCTGGTATGTCAAAGACCGTAGTCCGGCGGCCCTGGGGAGATAATTGTAAGGGCCCCCCCCCCCCCGTCCCAACCACTGCCTCATGGCTGGTATGTCAGACCGTAGTCCGGCGGCCCTGGGGAGATAATTGTAAGGACCGTAGTCCGGCGGCCCCCCCCCCCCCCGTCCCAACCACTGCCTGGGGAGATAATTGTAAGGGCCGTCATGGCAACCATGCCTCATGGCTGGTATGTCAAAGACCGTAGTCCGGCGGCCCTGGGGAGATAATTGTAACCGTAGTCCGGCGGCCCCCCCCCCCCCCGTCCCAACCACTGCCTCATGGCTGGTATGTCAAAGACCGTAGTCCGGCGGCCCTGAGGAGATAATTGTAACCGTAGTCCGGCGGCCCCCCCCCCCCCCCGTCCGTCAACCACTGCCTCATGGCTGGTATGTCAAAGACCGTAGTCCGGCGGCCCTGGGGAGATAATTGTAAGCCCCCCCCCCCCCCCCGTCCCAACCACTGCCTCATGGCTGGTATGTCAAAGACCGTAGTCCGGCGGCCCATGGCTGGTATGTCAGACCGTAGTCCGGCGGCCCCCCCCCCCCCCGTCCCAACCACTGCCTCATGGCTGGTATGTCAAAGACCGTAGTCCGGCGGCCCTGGGGAGATAATTGTAAGACCGTAGTCCGGCGGCCCTGGGGAGATAATTGTAATGGCCCCCCCCCCCCGTCCCAACCACTGCCTCATGGCTGGTATGTCAAAGACCGTAGTCCGGCCCCCCCCCCCCCCTGTCCCAACCACTGCCTCATGGCTGGTATGTCAAAGACCGTAGTCCGGCGGCCCTTAGGAGAGAATTGTAAGGCCCCCCCCCCCCCCCCCCCCCCCCCCCCCCCCCCCCGTCCCAACCACTGCCTCATGGCTGGTATGTCAAAGACCGTAGTCCGGCGGCCCTGGGGAGATAATTGTAAGGCCCCCCCCCCCCCCGTCCCAACCACTGCCTCATGGCTGGTATGTCAAAGACCGTAGTCCGGCGGCCCTGGGGAGGTCCCAACCACTGCCTCATGGCTGGTATGTCAAAGACCGTAGTCCGGCGGCCCTGGGGAGATAATTGTAAGGGCCCTGGGGAGATAATTGTAAGGGCCTGATAGACTCAGACTGGTTAGTGGGGGTTCGGGGACATGCTCCCTGAGACATTGTGATTTTCAGGTGTTCAGATACGGCATTCCCAGAATTCTACACCAAATAACAAGGAAACGATTTGGGTGGAGGAGACATAACCCCTACGGGCCCCTATTCCGCGGCCCCTGTTTATTTATTATTTATTTATTATTATTATATTTATTTATTTATTTATTTACAGTAACGATTTTTTTGACGTTCATATTAGCTCCGTAGCACGTGGCATACAGTTTCTTCTAAACGGAACCTGATCTTGGTAACACACATCACGTCTAATCAAAATTATCTCTCTTTTTATTGATCCATAACTGCCAGCGTAAATTGTGTCAAATGCAATAAAAGAGAAAACTCATTTCCGGGCTTTGTAACAAAGAGATTAACTCATTTGTTTCATACGAAAAATATAACCAAATTACAGACATAAAATATTTACTCAAATATTCTAAGAATTTTAACGGTGTACAGTAGTCACACGTTTATAGAGTAAATATTCGCACTTAAAGAGTTAATATTCCTAGTTAATATTGTATAGTCATATAGAGAAGTAGTTAAAGTTTATATTTAATCGTAAACCACGTGGTGGAGATTCTTCCACACTTTATTGTCTTCATCTGTAGAGGTTGCAGAGGTTGACAATTGATGTCAGCGACTTGTTGATACAAACGTAGCTTGGTTTGCTATGTGCCTGTTACAACATCTTACATCCTTATATAATTATAATATAGCATGCGTAACCCACGTCTGGTTTTTAGTTCCGCTATGACGTTCAGCAACGGAGCTTTTCTAATGTCGATTTTTCGGCGTTTATCCGTCCGTCTGTCCGTCAACTTTTCCTTTGAAGTCTATCTTCTCTTACAGTTTTGACTGTATTGTTCTAAAACTTGGTACAAAGATTCTCTAGGACACCATCCACAAACTAATATAGAAATATTTTGTAAAGTTAGAATTTTTATATTTAACGTTTTAAAATCTAAATTCAAAATTTGAAAGTCTAACATCTTCTTGAATTGTGATCGGATAATTCTGAAACTTGGTACTATGATTCTCGAGGTCAGTCAGTCAGTCAGTCAGTCAGGAAATTTTGAATTTTTATTAAATTTAAATATTTTAAATAGAAATTTAATATTAAAAATTTAAGTCTATCTTCTCCTAGAGTTTTAATTGGATACTTCTGAAACTTAGTATAAATATTTTCAGGCAGTCTTCACAAACTAATATAGAGATTTTGGAAGTTTGGACGTTTTGAATTTGTATTAAATTTTAAATGTTTTAAATAGAAATTTAACATTGGACATTTAAAAGTCTATCTTCTACAGTTTTGAACGAACATATCTGAAACTTGATACCATTAATATCTGGGACAGTGTCCACAAATTAATAAACATATTAAATAACAATTTAACAGTATATGGTAGGTTGTCTTTACAAATTAATGAATTATCTATTACTAACAAAATTGAAAATGTACGTAAATGCGTGCATGTGTGCCTGCGAGCGTGCGTGCAACCGACCTTACATACATACATACAGACAGACAGACAGATACACAGACAAATTAAGCCTTGTCAATTGAACATGATAATTGTTACACTTGGTCTGGAGAGAGTGAGAAAAAAAACCGATTAGCAGCCATTGGTCTTTTATATTAACTTTCCTACAATCTGGATAGCACATATCACGGTCTTTGATATCCCAGTCGTGGACCACTGACTAGAACGGGAAAATACTAACACAAACAAGTGAGGAAGCAAGCCATGATTTTTACTGTTATATAAAGCAAACAACAAACCAAATTAATAAGAGAAATCTGTCACGCCAATTGTTGTATCACTGCGGTGCGCCAGCTGATGGTGAAAACACGCAACGTACAAACCTGAAAACAACGAGATCATTAATATGTCATCAATGGAGACGTAGCAGTTATCTACAAGTAGACTGGTAATGAGTCTTGACAGGCTCAAGTCAAGCGGAAATATTTAAATGACATACATTTCAAGTGAACCTTTGACATTTTCCAAAAAAAATTGTGCTCGAGTCACTGAGTGTCACTTAACTTTTTCAATAACTGTCACTTGTCAGCAGTAAAATTAGCTCTGTTATTTACGCGCAATCTTGAGCAGAAGTGAACAAATTACTTCTCTTTCAGAGATTGTATGCATTTTAAAATATAGTTCACTAGTAAGGTGTGGTGGGTTAAGTGTATACAGTTGTGCATGGTACATAATGAAACGAAGATAATGACATATAATATTATGCAATGTCAGTATTTGTCCTAAACATGATAATTTCCACGTAATTCTTATCACCTCCAAACCCCGACCCCCCCCCCCCACCCGAATGTACATACAATACGGCAGCTAGGAGGTCAACACCCCCCCCCCCACACACACACACACGTCATTACAGATCGCAGGTATTGCGTGTCGGAGACACTAGGAAATGGTAGATATTATTTTAGTATTACCCAGGCAGCAAGAAAAACTTTAGCACTTTCCACTGGGCGTGGCTTCAAGCCAATCTGAGATGCTCACTTTCTGTCTTCCGAGTACCAACTCAAGTCAATTTAAGATGCTCAGTGTCAGATACTTTCCGTTGAGTGTCAACTCTAGTCAGTGTGAGATACTCACTTTCCGTTGAGTGTTAACTCTAGTCAGTGTGAGATACTCACTTTCCGTTGAGTGTCAACTCTAGTCAGTGTGAGATACTCACTTTCCGTTGAGTGTCAACTCTAGTCAGTATGAGATAGTCACTTTCCGTTGAGTGTCAACTCTACTCAGTGTGAGATACTCACTTTCCGTTGAGTGTCAACTCTACTCAGTGTGAGATACTCACTTTCCGTTGAGTGTCAACTCTAGTCAGTGTGAGATACTCACGTTCCTTTGAGTGTCAACTCTAGTCAGTGTGAGAAACTCACGTTCCGTTGAGTGTCAACTCTAGTCAGTGTGAGACTCTGACGTTCCGTTGAGTGTCAACTTTAATCAGTGTGAGACTCCCACATTCCGTTGAGTGTCAACTCTAATCAGTGTGAGACTCTCGCGTTCCGTTGAGTGTCAACTCTAGTCAGTGTGTGATAATCACTTTCCGTTGAGTGTCAACTTTAGTCAGTGTGAGACTCTCACTTTCCGTTGAGTGTCAACTCTAGTCAGTGTGAGACACTCACGTTCCGTTGAGTGTCAACTCTAGTCAGTGTGAGATACTCAATGTCCGTTGAGTTTCAACTCTAGTCAGTGTGAGATACTCACGTTCCGTTGAGTGTCAATCCAGTATCAAATGTCTTTTTTCTGTTGAGGGTCATATCAGTCAAGATACTCAGCACTGTTCTAAGCTACATAATTCCAAACTAAAAACAAACATATCAATACATAGTAATAAGGAAGAACCCGTAGTATAAAAATGTAAATGGCGAAGAATTGCTAATAATGAGAAATAGGAGTGTCCGAGTTGATGCCGACACAGGCGTGGTGTAGTAACTTGGATACAAACTGATTCCTGGGTGCAGGATAATCCCTCTAAACGGTTTAATGTCGCCCTTCCTGTAGATGTCCTGATTTAAATATTATGTGTTAATGTATGTTACCTTTTTGTACCAAAACTCATTTCTTCTAAGCAGACAGTCCGCAGATAATCGAGTGAATCAATCAGGCTTAATACGTGAGTTAGTTAAGTCCTCTAGTCGAGTTCGTTAGTTGAGTCCTCTAGTCGAGTTCGTTAGATGAGTCCTCTAGTCGAGTTCGTTAGATGAGTCCTCTAGTCGAGTTCGTTAGTTGAGTCCTCTAGTCGAGTTCGTTAGTTGAGTCCTCTAGTCGAGTTCGTTAGTTGAGTCCTCTAGTCGAGTTCGTTAGATGAGTCCTCTAGTCGAGTTCGTTAGTTGAGTCTTCTAGTCGAGTTCGTTAGTTGAGTCCTCTAGTCGAGTTCGTTAGATGAGTCCTCTAGTCGAGTTCGTTAGTTGAGTCCTCTAGTCGAGTTCGTTAGTTGAGTCCTCTAGTCGAGTTCGTTAGATGAGTTCTGTAGTCGAGTTCGTTAGATGAGTCCTCTAGTCGAGTTCGTTAGATGAGTTCTGTAGTCGAGTTCGTTAGATGAGTTCTCTAGTCGAGTTCGTTAGATGAGTCCTCTAGTCGAGTTCGTTAGATGAGTCCTCTAGTCGAGTTCGTTAGTTGAGTCCTCTAGTCGAGTTCGTTAGATGAGTTCTGTAGTCGAGTTCGTTAGATGAGTCCTCTAGTCGAGTTCGTTAGATGAGTTCTGTAGTCGAGTTCGTTAGATGAGTCCTCTAGTCGAGTTCGTTAGATGAGTCCTCTAGTCGAGTTCGTTAGTTGAGTCCTCTAGTCGAGTTCGTTAGATGAGTTCTCTAGTCGAGTCCGTTAGTTGATTCCACGAGGATGTTACTTGAATGTTCTGTTAGCGGCGCGAACTAGTCGAGTTTATTAGTTAAAAGTACCATATATCATTAATGAAACATAAAATCTGTTTGTTTTTAAATACATTTGAACCACCAATATAGCACAGAACCGTAGTTCAAGTGTTTTAGGATTAAGTAGGCCTAACTCATTGATTATGAGAACTATATTCATGTAACCGAACAATTGGTTACTTAAGTAAAATGCACGTGAACTGACTTCCGGTTATCTAAGATTTTTAAATATTGTCATCTGGGGATGGGGATGGGGGTGGGGGATGGGGGTGGGGGATGTTGTTGTAGTTTGTTTGTGTTGTTGTGGGGTTTTTTGCCAATAACTTCAATTTGGCTTCATATAAAAAGAAACGGAAAACTGTTTTGCAAATAGCAAACATTTTCTATTATCATTTGCAAATTGTGAAAACATTGATCAATATATTCCGTAAACCGTATTAAAATGTTTGCTGGTATGAGGTATATTTGAGTATGTTAGTCTTGTCTGTTTGTTTGTTAGTTGGTTCTGTTTGTGTATGAGCTGTAAGAGACTGCGTGACGGATGGAATATCGCCGGTCAGAGGTTGGTGTGGAGTAGCGATAGAGGAGAGAGATACATGGCAAGGGGAACCCTGATTATATCGCAGACATGTGTCGGAGTTTTGTCCTCATTGTAATGATTGTTTATCAAATGTTAACCCCTTTGAACCGGGGGCCACGGCGTGCAAGAATCCGTAGAACGTGAAGCTAGCAGAACCACCATGTTGATATCTTGATAACGCCAGCCAATAGCGACAGCTGTTACATGTCACAATACGCCAACGCATTATCCAATCGCGCTACATGTTGCTTGTATCCTGATAAAGTCATCTTTTCACATTCAATTTTCTTTCATGTTTGCCTTTACTTAAATGGTTAGCAATTTGTCAACATCAAACTAACGGTCTCTAAACATAATATCTTACTTCTATTCTAACCCAACTCCTTCTGCTATCTGTCTATCTGTCTGTCTCTCTGTCTCTCTCTCTCTCTCTCTCTCTCTCTCTCTCTCTCTCTCTCTCTCTCTCTCTCTCTCTCTCTCTCTCTCTCTCTCTCTCTCTCTCTCTCTCTCTCTCTCTCCGCCTTTGTCAGAAAGTCTTTCATAGAAAAATCCCCATGTCCTGTTTGTTTGCATCTTTCAATATTTTCATATCACTACGCATTATAAAAAAATAACCTTGAATTCAGTTCAACTAATGAAACATCCAGGTTAAAAATCATGGTGCTCACCTAATGGCTGTATATTTAATTTTTAGTTTTATTATTTGCTTTTGTACTTAATATTTACTTTGAGTCATGCGTTCACGTACTATCAGTGTATTCGTCAACATGTTTCTTGAATAACTGTACATTATTACACCGGCAATAGAAAGTGGGTATGAATACAAGAATGATCTTGTAATTTATTAAAGGATACAAAGTATAAAATCCAAATTAATCGCCATTCTAAAAAAAGAAGACTAATATACATGTAATGTACTGCTGAACAAATTCCCCGCGCAAAAACGTATTTGATTATGTTGATGTCCACGTGTATTTTATGTGAACACGGTCTGGCTTTTATTGCCCAGCCCTCGAGTTATAATATGAGTATGAATAAGAAAATGAGGCAGACTGCGGTAGGTTGGCTTATCTACAACAAAACTATGTTATTTAATATGTTGGAGATATAATGAATATCCACCTGACAGAATGGCACACGTAACGTATTTGATGACAGATATGAATGACAGCTTTGAATAAAGTGCACGTACACTTCGTTTTTATTAACACCGACGTTATTGCGAAATAAATGAATAGATTTTATTGCAGAGTTTATGAGATGTTTGTTATTAAAAAGTTTGAGCTTTCTTTTGACGTACTAGTCTAGTATAGGAATGAAATATCTTAAATTATGAAATGATCACACACTTGGCGTAGAGAGATATCGAGTAGGTTTTAAAGTCAAAATTCGCGATGGTTACGGGGTTAGTTCCAATGAACTAACAAAGTTTAAATAGTGTAATAAAAATATTTTATAGTCAAGATAATTATTATGTTGAAAATCAGATATTTGAAGAAGAAAGGGTTTGAAGGATATCCATCTTGTATGTCTACTCATGAATCACTTTGAAAACAGTGGTGACATCAGATACGATACGAAAAGTAAACTAATTCTATCTTACATCAATACCCTTCATAAGTACAAACTTTGACTGTAAAATTTGCAAAACTTAGCTCGTAAGACTGATATCAAAGAGATCTATAGACCGTTTGCGCGAAATGGAAACCTGAGCATTGCAAAATATCTATATACTAAATATTGCTAAAAACATATTCCGTTTTAAACCCATATGGACGCTCGTAACAAATTTTTAAAGAAAATTTATATGTAAAAACAAATGTTTCTTGACAATTTACTATCAAAGTGTATACGATTAGAGCTCGATTAAATACTGCGGTGATGACAAAATGATGCAACAGCCATAGTATGCAGTTTTACTTCCATAAGGAGATTTAATTTGTCAAGCCATTTTCTATTTATAATGGAATTTTAAAAATATGTTATGCGACTAGGTATCGGCGCCTTTTTGACGCAAACGGACTATAATTGGGATTTAAAAAATATATATAAAAGAAATCTTCAAAAACCAACAAAAGCTGTCATGTAAACATGAATGTAATATAGATAAGTGTTACAAAAGAACATTATGACACTTGATTTGTTTTTCGTGTTCGTCTGTCATTTCCCAATGTTCACATTTTAACGTGTAAACACAAACAGTAAATACAGACACTGTATTCTTTATACCTATTGTTATCCGAAAATATTTGTTCAAAAGAAAAAAAAAATGGTGAAAAATATGAAAGTAAAATCAAAACCCCACCTAATTCATAACTACAGTTATGGTGTGTATCTGAAATTAGTCTCTTTTGCGTGGCTGACACGTGGTAAACTATTGTTACAGTCATACCGCGGGCACAAAAACCCTCAACAAATAGTGAAAAGTAAGAAAAGTTAAAACCAATTCTTCATTCAGTATTCTCACTGTGTAAACAGCGGCCAGGTTTTGAACGAGAGATCCCCGACATACAAGCGCGGGTCGGATATTCATATAATAACTTTGACGCGTGTCACAATTTTATATAGCAGATTTCCATTAGAGGGACGGCTCGGGGTGGCACGCTGACCCAGGGGCTTAATATTCGGGTATGTACGACATGGTATTAATGTCAGATGTTCGTGGCATGTCGCCGAGCACCCGCTTGTCATAGTGCCTCGTGCGTGATGCGACAGCTCGCAGCAACAAACCGTGACAGTGAAAACAACACCAGCTAGTATTCGCTTCTTGTGTTCTTGTCCCTCATTAAGTCATCCCTGATATTATACTTATTACGTGTCCACTAATTTCATTTCTTATTGGCTTATTAATTACTCAAAATAGCTTTTTTTTTAAATATTTATTTTAAAGTTGATTCCCTCTTTGAAAACATACCTAATTTGATGTTGCTGAATGCAAATAACAATATTAGCCATCTGTAAAATTATATTTAGCCGATCATAAAACAGAGATCATTTTCGAAATTAAGATTGTGTCTGAAATACGTTGAATGCATATATAACAACACGTTTTGGTTTTTCGAGGGAGTTTTAAAATTATTATTCAGGATCTATAAATATGGTTAGGAAAGGTGATTTGATACAACCCCAAAGAAGTAATTAGACATACATAAATAAATATACTGTGATACACTATTATACTTGAATACAATGTATTTTCGATAAAATCCAAATTGCGTTTACTGTCATTTTATTTTTGCAATTTTGACCAACCATATTGTTTCGGGTGGCGGACATATTTTGTTTCTGTATTAAGCACCCCTTCCCCAAATTAGGTTAGGAAAGTGTGTTGGAATATAATCATAAAGAACTTCTCACAAATCGATAACTAAGCATATTTATTTTTTAATGGGACTTAACCGTAAAGATCCACGTATGCCTAAGATTTTGTACTTTTTGTGGTTTATTTTATTTTTCCAACTGCTGACTAAATCAATGGAAGGCAATCTGTTATCCTGTTGTAAGCTGGCCTATGCATAAAGGCTGCAGTGAGCGTCGCCAATCTTCGTGCCCATATCAATTAAAGCGATAAATCAGGCTCATCTGGTTCAGTTACAAAGGTCAATAACTGTTTAAAATCAATTACGATGTTTTATGGCACTCGGGTTAACAGCTCGAGGGTCGATCAGCTGTTTGTGCCCGGCAGGCCCGATTAGGCGGACCGCGCGGAGGAATACTTTCGACTGACTGGCGGTAAAGGGGCAAGTGTGTACGTCGTACACTCGAGACACGGTGTCGTGGGGATTACACCGAGCGCTGTTTGTAGACTAGGCGGGACCCACCTCCTGTGGTCGCTAAGCCGTAGGATGTAACGCTGGTAGCTACTGGGTTCATATCTTGGTAATGGTTCCAACGAGAGCGGGTGTACAGCTGAATGGGGCCGTATAACGAAACCCGTAGCAATCAGGGGGAGGGGGAGTTGGTGCCTGTGACACCCCACATTCGAAGACGAAAATGTACATTTTTTGTCAATTTGTATTTATAAATATATTAATCTATAAATCTGGCTTGTGGCTGGCTCCCTCCCAAGACTGTGGCTCGACGCATAAGAGATTGTATTCACATACACACACACACACACACACACACACACCCGTCCCCACTTCAGATATCGTTTCCGAACAGGGCAGGGTAACGCCACTACAGCCACTTCTCTCACTAACTATTAACCTCTGTCTTAGTGGAATAGTAACAATGGATCGTAAAATCAGTCGCCATCCATGGACTTTGAGTTTTCCCTCGTCCCCGACCCCGTCTCGACGAGATCTTCAAAACAGGTATATCAAAGACCATGGTAAGTGCACGTACGAAATATCCTTTGAGCGCTGCTTTTTCGATAGGGAGCTGTCTGAATACGACATTTGACTTAGCTATTTCGCGGTACCGAATATTCTGTCTTTTTGCTCTGCCAAGTGTCGAAATAACCATATGCTAAGATAACAAATAGCCGTTGGTTAGTTAAAGTGTGCTGAGACATTGTTAACAAACATTCCTTTCCTTTCCCAGAAGCCAGAGGAAGTGCACAGCTGAATAGGACCATTACACCAACCTCTCTCACTAACCATTAACCGCTGACTCGAACGGACAGCTCGTATAGTTGTGTGCCAAGGACAGCGTGCTTGAAACTGCGCCACTATATAATTTAAAGTTTGTTGTTTAACGACAGCACTGGATAATATTAATTAACCGTCGGTTATTGGAGCAGCACGGGTTTGTAAATATTAAAATACAGATCGCAAAATTAGTGGATAATGGACAAAGATAATATGTTAGTAAACACAGATTACAGACCTGATGCGTCATAGATATGATAGTGAATATAGAAAGCAGGATCAGTGAATTATAAACATGATAGTAAATATACGTACAGATATGGTGAGTATATTGAATGGGACTTGATAAATACACCGATAGATACGCGGTTGAACCACTTCTTGTCTGTGTGATGGGACCACGAGCGGAGCATCCCACGAGCGTGTGACAGACATGGAGTGATTCTTGAGACCCCGTGAGACCAAGCGATTCCGCTCACGAGTGTACTCGAGTCGTGTCGTCCATTGTGCGCGAGGGTCATCCCAGATACCCCAATCTCAGCGGGAGATAACCACTAATTCTCGCCGCGCTCTGGCGCCGCCTCTTCCTTCACTCCGATCCCTAATCGTCTTCTTCCCACTCGTACAACGACCCCGTAACAGAGTCGTGTTTAAAAAAAAAAATTAAATAAAAAATTAAAACATTGGTATAGTAGTCCGCGTTTTAAACTAGTCGGTGTACGACACTGGTCGTCGGCAGCGCGTCGCTATATCTATCAACCAACGGATATTGCTATTACTGCGGTACGCAAGACACGGAAGCTGAGTTCGCGCCACTACGTCAATTGCAGCAACATGGCGCGCACCGCCTTGACTTTCGCTTGGCAGTGAGACGGCGCGGATTAGCGGGGTTTGCCGGTGAAATGAAAGTAAACATTGTGTTCAAACGACACACTCATTATGTATGTGTTCGGTATGGGCCAAGTCGCCGTGTCACGCATACCCACGCGAAGATGCCGACAACATATAAACAAAACACGGCGAGATGCCGCAAACAGAATCCACGTCTGTGAAAGCGTCTGAACAGACAGTGTGTGTGATATTACTACTGTACTTTACTACACCAGCCACGTATAATGGTAGCTATACGGTTTATTATCCACATACAGTAGCTACTTCTTAGCCAAACTGTCAAGGAAAGCGGTGAAATAATTGAAAGTGTTGGTGGGGATTACTATCATGTATGCCGGGTTAGCGTAGTTAAAACATGTGCCGTCAAACCCGATTATTATTATTGTTTTTTAATTTTAATATTACAAATGTTTTTATAATGAGAAACTATTAAATTGTGTAACCATTATACATACTCGTGGTCTGTTTCTCAGAGCTGTAATGCCAATAAAACACAAATATAATAGTTTGTTTGTAGATTTGTGACTTTGAGACTTCGATAACAGTTTTATTTAACTCCATTTGCGGACCTGTCCTAATTTACTGACATTAATTTATAATAAGTATAGTAGACTGAGTATCCTCTGACCGTATTTTCACATATAATAAACGGCACTATATCTACTAGAGGCTAGAGGACTCCCGAGCTATCAATACATCTGATGAAGATAATAACAAGATAAGAAACTGGAAACGTAAAAGGGAAACCCAGATATTCGGTAAACGATTTGGATTACAATATATATTATATGACAGTACTATCTATTTCATTATAATAAATACTACAGAAAATACTATCTCTATTACATAAACACGTGTGCACCAATCTTCGACATACTTACTGTTTGCATTTACCATAGTTTGACACCCAATAGCCGATGTATATTTCGTGCTGGGGTGTCGTTAAACATTCATTCATTCATGCAATCTTCGGCATTAACCACTACGTATTACAGTACACACAATCTTCGACATTAACCACTACGTATTACAGTACACACAATCTTCGACATTAACCACTACGTATTCAGGGCCGTAGCTAGGTTTTTTTGTTTGGAAGGGCAGTAGTTAATAGTCTAAAACTCCTTAAACAGTTAAGACGAGAATTTTCTTTAAGTTTTTATAATGCTTTCCGGATTTGTTTTCTTGCCTCCCCCCCCCCCCCCCCCCCCGCTAACTACGGCCCCTTTATTACAGTACACACAGTCTTCGACATTAACCACTACGTATTACAGTACACACAATCTACGTATTACAGTACACACAATCTTCGACATTAACCGGTATTTATTTTAGTGTACACTGTCTAGAATTAAATAGAATAGATTACATGTTTAACGCCACCCCAGAACGAAACAAATACATCGGCTATTGGGTGTCAAACTATGGTAATTGCAAAAATGTAGTAAATGTCAACATCGATATAAAAATTCAACAGTTAAATTAAAACAGTGTAAAGGACTGTGGAAAAATACAAATATCACAGATAGGTAAAATTAAAATTTAGAATAAAAGTCAGTGTCTCGAATAATTGTAATAAAAGTTCTGGATGGAATTGAAATGATTCCACATTTCCACATTTCTTCGTCCAAACATAGCTTTTTGAGTTTCCTTGAGATGCTTACAATCCATCAAAATATGTCACACCACCAGAGTACACTGACAGTGCTCGCACTGCGGTGGAGGATCCTTCTTCAAGATAAATGAATGGGCCAAATATGTATGACCGATGCGAGCACGACACAATTTCATCCTTCCTGCACTGCCTATAGGAGGACTGCCACTCTCCCAGGACTAGCTTGACAGCACGAAGCTTGTTCACGACCGCACTAGAATTAAAAGTACTTGGTCCTTACATCAAAGCATAGTATTTTAGTGTAACATTTCTGAACGTCTTGGTCTTCTGAAATGTATCCCAGATAATGAGTGTATAATCAGGTGTACAAAACCGTCTAGTACTTCACAACACAAAATGTTTTAATGTTATCTGCTGATGAAAATTCCCGTGTTCAGAATCAGCTGGAGGTTTTGGATCGCCACAGCGTCTGGTAAGTCAGTGGGATGTATTCCTCAACTGAGAAATACTTAACTGAGTATCATCACAATTGTGGTGCGCCAGATGATCACATCAAGACATTGGCTCGAACTTATGTATATATCGGGACAACGCAGAAGACAAGATACACACTATTGAATATTATAATCATTCATTCACTTTTTCTTTCCAACCGATACATATAGTATTTTACAGCACTACAGAAATGTAGATTTTAATATTTTATATTAATATAACATTCATATGGAATATATTTATTATTAATATTTACAACTACTTGTGTGTGGCTGCAGGGTCGAACCACCTCAGTGGACCCATTCTTTGATTTTAATTTTCTGTCCCAAAAACCGTGATATGTGCTGTCCTGTCAATAGAAAAATGCATATAAAAGATCCCTTTTGCTAATGGTAAAATGTAGCAGATTTCCTCTAAGACTGTATGTCAAAATTACGTTATGCTTAACACCCAGTACTTAGTGATGAATACATCAATGTTACGTTATGTTTAACACCCAGTACTTAGTGATGAATACATCAATGTTACGTTGTGCTTAACACCTAGTACTTAGTGATGAATACATCAATGTGCCCTAGTGGTGTCGTTGAAGAAAACAAAGTTTAACTTTAATATAACATTTATAGGGCATACATTTACTTTTACTATTTATAACTAAGAGAACAATATCACCCAGCTATATTTCACATATTTCTTCCAAATCATGAAGGGGCGGGACGTAGCCCACTGGTAAAGCGCTCACTCGGTGCGCGGTCGATCTGGGACCTGGGATCGATCCCCGTCGGTGTGGGCCCATTGGGCTATTTCTCGTTCCAGCCAGTGCACCACGACTGGTATATCAAAGGCCGTGGTATGTACTACCCTGTCTGTGGGATGGTGCATATAAAAGATCCCTTGCTGCTAATCGAAAAAGGTAGCCCATGAAGTGGCGACAGCGGGTTTCCTCTCTCAATATCTGTGTGGTCCTTAACCATATGGCTGACGCCATATAACCGTCGTTATATAAAACATTTCTTTCTTTCAAATCATGAAATAGCCAGTTCTATGACTATTCACTGCTTATGGATGCTGATTCTAAGTAAATATTCATATTATATCCTTTCGTCTTTGAACGGGTCCCGTGTGAATACTCCAAACTGTATCGCGTCTGTGCCAGACGAAGCAGCGCATCAGTACTTCGGCGCACGGTGAGGTCTCACTCCACCATTAACACGTACGTGTTAATCGTCTAACTTCTCGACAAGACTCGGGGTCTGTGTTTTTTCTTTAGTCTCCGTCACGGTTCACGGAACATTCTTCAGCGTCAAATTACACTTCTGGTCTAAGCGAGTTTGATTGATTGACGAAAATTAGGCAGATAAATTAATTCTTGTGGTGCATAACGTTCATAATGAAATAATAATGTGTCTTATGGCGGGGCTCCGCGCTGCCGATGCCTATCATCTGACGTCATTAGCGCGAGCAGACGAGGCCGCCATTAAACGTTCAGACCAGCGGACGTTTAAGTATGAATCTTGACAGAATCAAGTACGTTATGAGTCTTTAAAACATAAAACGTATCTACAGCTCTGTACATGCCAGTTACTTTATATAGGCCGATATACATCTTTGTTCATGACAGACACAGACCGACAGACGTATCTACATAGCATAGCGTAGCCATTGCTAGTCTGAAGTCATGTTATAAAACGGGACTCCTTTAATTGTTTGTTCCAGCTTTGAAACTGTATGTACTGTTTTGATAACAGTAAAAATGTATGCACTGTTTAAATCAGTGTAAATCGAAGTTCTTACGTAATATGTTGATCAACTGAAAATCTATAACCCTGTGTGGTGTTTAGACAACTGTAAATTTGCATATAATGCTTAGATCAACTGTGAAACTTCATAACTGTTATGTTTACGTATATACATGTATACAGGCTACGCTTAGATCAGCTATAAACCATCATGTGATAGTTAGATCAACTGCAAAATTGTATATGTAATATTTAGATCGGCCGTAAAACTACTTGCATTTCCAGTCAACTGTAAAGCTAAATAAATGTGTATACGTTTTAGATCTTTCTACAAAAGACTAAAAGTACGTGGAACGTAAATATGACAAGTACATTTCAAGCATGAATGTAACAAATACAACAGGAAGAAACTAGATAATGTTGCACTTAAAGTACGATAAAACTAAGACTAAAGAATACAGTAAGACTAGAAAACACTTTTATTAAGTGGTACATAAAGTATGTCGAGAGCAGGACTCGAGAGGAAAAGAGGTCGTAAATTAAGAATTAACAAGACGGAGGGGCGCGGGCGACCGACCAGATGTCGTGTGTGAGACTATACAGTCGGTGGTTGTTGGTTCGTCTTTGATGTGATCTGGTGGGTCACATTATGAACTCCCCTCAATGGAGGCGCACAAAGCGTGTTTGGGAAAGCCAGTTGAAATATGGTCGCCCGCCCGCGGGACTGGCGCCCTGGTTGACACGCCGCCTCGCCTCTCATCTGATCGGAGATAAACTGCCAGTCCCGCAAGTCACTCGCGTCGGCTGTGTACATACCTATACATCCGTGTACATACCTATACATCCGTGTAAATACCTATACCGCCGTGTACATACCTATACATCCGTGTACATAACTATACAGCCGTGTAAATACCTATACCGCCGTGTACATACCTATACCGCCGTGTACATACGTATACAGCCGTGTACATAGTACTACATTCCTATACCGCCGTGTACTTACCTATACCGCCGTGTACATACCTATACATCCGTGTACATAGCTATACATCCGTGTACATAACTATACAGCCGTGTAAATACCTATACCGCCGTGTACATACGTATACAGCCGTGTACATAGTACTACATTCCTGTACAGCCATGTACATACCTATACCGCCGTGTACATACCTATACCGCCGTGTACTTACCAATACCGCCGTGTACATACCTATATAGCCATGTACATAACTATATAGCCGTGTACATACCTATACAGCCGTGTACGTTCCTATACCGCCGTGTACATATCTATGCAGCCGTGTACATACCTACACCGTCACGTGTTTCTCTCCAGGTGACATCTTCATCACAGGCGCGTGTGCAGGGGGTGGGTTTCGGGGGTAGAACTCCCTCTCATCAGCTCAAGCAAGTTGTTTTTGTTTTTTGTTTTCAATATATTTTACGTGGGAGCATGACTCGACCTCCCCCCCCCCCCCCCCCCCATCAACTTTGGTCGCCAAAGTTTAGACCCACCTGCTAAAATTCCCGCACACGCGCCTACATTAGATGCTATTCGTGTATAGGAAGAAAGATGTATCATTCTGCCGGTGACAGTTCTATATGTATAGTAGGGAAGATATATCATTCTGGCACTGGCAGTCCTCCTACGTGCTTAGGGGAAATTATTATTCCAACAGTGGCAGTCCTCCTACATTTTACAACAGAGAAGATGTATCTTTCTGGCAGTAGCAGTCTTCCTATATGCAACAGGGAAGATTTATCATTATGCCAATCGCGGTCCTATACATATAATAGGGAAAACGTATCATTATGACAATGGCAGTCCTCATATACATGTATATTAGGAAATATATAAATATGGCAGTCCTCCTACATATATATATTTATAGCAGGAAAGATATCATTGTGGCAGTCCTATGTGTATAGTAGGAAAGATATTCTGTTAGTGGCAGTCCTCATATAGGCAAGACACTTAAGTGTGATTCACGAGAGCTGTCACATTGTTGAAGCTAGGTTGGTAGAACGCCTGCTTGGGGTGCTCAGATGGAAGGATCGAATCCCCTCGGAGGAACCATTTTGTGATTGGATCCCTTCCTATCCGATAGCAGTAACACACGATTGGTGTATCTAAAGGCCGTGGTAGGTGCTGTCCTGTCTCTGACAAAAATGCATGTAAAAGATCCATTGCTGCTAATGTGAAGATGTAGGGGTTTTCCGGTGGAGACTGTGTTAAAATTATCAAATGTTTGACATTCAACAGCCGATGATGAATAAATGTGCTCTAATGGTGTCGTCAAACAAAGTACACAATCCGTGTCAGTATTGTTATTAATCCTAAACCCGTGCACATATTAAACGTTTTATTATAGATTATTCTCAGTTATGGACTCAGTGTCTGTTTAATTTTACATTAGAGCCAGTTTTTAGTTATCGGTTAACTTTAGATACGATTTTACAAAATGTAATGTGAATGTTTTTGTCGTTCAGATCCTGTCACTCACTATACTCGCTTCCTGTCGCCAGATCGGTCGTCAAAGGATAAGATTTAGATATGGTAAATCAATTAGCTCGAACACAATATTTGTGAAGGATTTACGATTTTCAATTCTTCTTGTCGGACATGTTTGCGCTACAACATTAATAGTGTGTGTTTAGAGCCGGCCTTTACAATCTCGCACAGGCGCAGTGCAGATGGACTCGTCTGCGCGGAAGTCACATCTCACGATTTATGCTGATCCCGCGAGATTTGCCGTGACATGTTCACGACTCTTTTAGCCTCTTTGATGTTTCCAACATTTCACGAATAATCTCCGGCACTAAGGCCGCGAATTAAAGTGTGGATTTTTCTCTCAATAAACCTGTATTAGCGCAAGTCGGCAGAGGAGAAGTCAAATTGTTATAAACTGATTTGTGGGTTGACTTTGGAGATAAAAATTCAATGGAAACTCGCAGCCTTGTTAGTTATCTGTATTACTGCCTGATTCTGCTAATATGATAAAGTACTAGTAGATCTGCAGGATCTGTGACGAACTCAGAATAGAGAACTAGCGTGTACAATCACCGAACGAACGATTACACTAGGACACACACAATACCGACTACACGATGTTGTAAATGTGTGAACCATCGTACATTGTGATACTTAACGCTATATATCCGTAAATAAAATGTGTTGAATGCGTCGTTAAATAAAACATTTCCTTCCATCGTAATCTTACCTCCTCTAACCAACAGCATTAACTTCCACTGCCAACTGGTATCAGGCACTGGAGTAGTGTCGGGGAATGGGGGGGGGGGGGGGGGGGTCGGTGGGTAATGCATGTATGTCATTACCAATATCACTTTCTTTTTCTCACTACCCATATCACGACTTATAGACTGCGTGGGTAGCCCGACAATTTAAAAAATGTTGCTACGCCAATGGTATCAAGTTGTTGCAATATTTGACGTAAATTATAAAACGTGAAATAATACCAACTAGACAGTGTCATCTATAAAGACAATATTCCGTGAATGCAATTGATTGATTGATTGATTATTAATTTTAATTAGATTTTTATGGGTTTATCTAATTAAGAGTACAATCACGCTGTCCTGGTCCCTCTGGACTGTCTAGGACAAATGTTGATGGTTAGTTTTTGGTGGTTAGTGAGAGAAGAAGAAGTTTGTTTTGTTTAACGACACCTCTAGAGCACATTGATTTATTAGTCATCGGCAGTTGGATGTCAAACATTTGGTAATTATGACATATAGTCTAAGAAAGGAAACCCGCTACATTTTCCCGTTAGTAGCAAGGGATCTTTTGTATGCACCATCGTTATTGAGAGTAAAGTTTGTTTTATTTAACGACGCCACTAGAGCACATTGATTTTTGTTATCTTATCATCGGCTATTGGGCGTCAAACATATGGTCATTCTGACACTGTTTTTTTAGAGGAAACCCGCTGTTGCCACATAGGCTATTCTTTTACGACAGGCAGCAAGGGATCTTTTATTTGTGCTTCCCACAGGCAGGATAACACAAACCATTGCCTTTGTTGAACCAGTTATGAATCACTGGTCGATGCAAGTGGTTTACACCTACCCATTGAGCCTTGCGGAGCACTCATTCAGGGTTTGGAGTCGGTATCTGGATTACAAATCCCATGCCTCGACTGAGATCCGAAACCAGTACCTACCAGCCTGTAGACCGATGGCCTAACCACGACGCCACCGAGTCCGGTCGTCATTGAGAGAGAAATCAATGTTGTTAAACCTCTAACTGGGTGGGAGCCGGTACCTCCACGCGAGGCCATCGCCTACTAGCCGGACACTTATCGAACCACCTCGGTGGATCATTCAATTGATTTTTTATCTCGTTCCAACCAGTGTACCATAATTAGTGAAAGGCCGTGGTATGTGCTTTCCTGTCTGTGGGAAAGTGCATGTAAGAGATCCCTTGCTATTAATGACAAAATGTAGCGGGTTTCCTCTGATGACTACATGCCAGAGTTACCAAATGTTTGACATCTAAAAGTCGATGATTTATTAATCAATGTGCTCTAGTGGTATCGTTAAACAAAACACACTTTAACTTTTCACTTAACATCTACACCACTGAGGCAGGTAAAAGTAACTACGTGAGTTTTCGTTTCAATGATACCACTTCAGCACATTGATTAATTAATCATCGGCTATAGGATGTCAAACATTTGGTAATTCTAACAGTCTTAGAGGAAAGATGCTACATTTTTGATACACCACTTGTCGGTAACAAGCAGGAACGAGAAAGAAAAAAAATAGTGAGAGAATGGGTCCACCAAGGGGATTCGATCATCTGACCCGAGCATTTTAGGCGTACGCTCTTCCAATAGGGCCAGATCTTGATATAATTCAAAGTAACAGTCACTACATATACTGTTGAGGTTAATACAGAAAAAAGAAACCCCGGTATTTGAGACGAAATGTATTTCATTTCTAGAATGGGCGGGATTTAGCTCAGTCGGTTGGGATCCATTTAACTGATTTTTGTTCTCGTTCCAGCCAGTGCACCACAACTGATTAAAGGCCGTGGTATGTGCTTTCCTGTCTGTGGGGAAAGTGCATATAAAAGATCCCTTGCTGTATTAGGAAAATGTAGCGGGTTTCCTCTGACTACGAGTCAAAATTACCAAATGTTTGATATCCAATAGCCGATGATTAATAAATCAATGTGCTCTAATAGTGTCGTTAAACAAAACAAACTTCATTTATTTATTTCATTGCTAGAATAGTTGTGCCTGTATAAACTACACAGATGTAATGTGGAACTGGATGTCAGAATGGTTAACCTCCTGGGCCCATATTTCCGAAGCTCTCTTAGTGCTACGAAATAGTAAAACCATCGTAGGGTGTGACGTCACTACAGCACACGCCATAGTGACGTCATAGGTTACGATAATTTTACGATTTGGTAGGCTAACATTGCTTCAAAAATATGGGCCCTGGGCTGCGTTCAGCCAGACCGAGCAGAAAAAACGTCCGCTAGACTGGTTTAGGCGCCTCACGTTAAACCAAATGGCCATGTTGGGTACCAATCAAAAAGTTCGCGAACGTTAGCAGGCTGAACTTGGGGAAGATACTTTGGATGAAAGCTTTTGTTGCACTCAGTGTTAATATGTTTCCATATTTCTTTCCATCCATATACATGTTGTTTTATATTCGTCTATGTTGTGCGTCTTAACGTCTACATGTTGTGTTGCGTGTTCGGTGTTGGTGCACCGACTGACTACGACCACCTGTCGCCATAAGTGCCAATACTTGTTTCTACCATCTACATCTGCCAGCGCTACACGTGTTGTTATTGTCACAATGCAATGCCAAACACAGCCTCACATGAAACGTCGTCCTAACCGTGTGCAGGTTTAAAACCAACACGTGTCGCACAGACTGCACGTGCCACGTGGGTTTCATCAGCACACTATAGAGGAATTGATTGGTCGCCAGGTTAACAGGTTGTACGTGTGGCCGCCATGACGGTGACATGACTTAAAACACATGTTAATTTTTACTACATACATGAACACAGACTCTTAGAATGTCAGTCTCATCGTGTGCTAGTGACTAGGTTTACGAGTCGGTTATAGTAACACTGTAATACGAAAGTAAACATAGATAGTCACATTCCATAGAAATTACACTTTGTAATTCAAGACTATGCTAAACTACTTGTAATAATATTATCAACAGTTGTAAATGTACCAATAATGCGCTTTTATAGTCCGTTTCAGATTATCTATCTACGAAAGGCAACCATTTGACGTTTCAGAAATCCATTAGAAATGCGAAAATATTGTCTCTATTGTTAGTCCGTAGGCCTATTCCTCAATTTGAACATATATTTATTGTTAATCCACATTAAAACGCGACTTATTGTGTTGAATTTAGAAATAAGCTGAGCTAATAAGATGAACGACACGGCGAGTACGTGTAACACACTGCAGCATCTTGGGCAGCGCTACAGAGATTGGTCTGACTTCAGTGCATAATAACATACAGTAATCGTTATATCTAGCCACCGCAGAACTAATCTTGTGACTTGTAATACTGAGGGTCTGACTTCAGTGCATAATAACATACAGTAATCGTTATATCTAGCGACCGCAGAACTAATCTTGTGACTTGTAATACTGAGGGTTGTCCCAAAATAATGCCAAGGGGTATGTGGATGGGCGTGGCAGGCAATATGTTTGCTTACCCAACACCTACAAATTAAAATTTAATTTAAATCAAATATACACAGAGAAAAAAGACCCACAATACATAAAATAATATTTACTGTTCCTCTCCGCCACCCCCTCCCCTGGTTTCATCAATTTGGAACAACCCCCACTGAAGCATCGACCCTACATTATCTGCACACACACATACACACACACACACACACACAGAGAGAGAGAGAGAGAGAGAGAGAGAGAGAGAGAGAGAGAGAGAGAGAGAGAGAGAGAGAGAGAGACCACACACACACACACACACACATACATACACACACACACACACACACATACATACACACACAGACACACAATATACACACACACAGACACACATACACGCACACAGAGCCACACGCGCGCACACACACAGACACAGACACACAATACACACACACACAGACACAGAGACACATACACAGAGACGCGCGCGCGCGCGCGCGCACACACACACACACATACAGACATACACACACATAGACACACATACAGATATACACACACCGACAGACAGACACACAAACCGAGACAGACACATACACACACAGACACACACACATACACACACACACAGACACACACATACATACATACACACACATACACATACACATACACACACATACACACACACACACACACACACATACACACACATACATACACACACACATACATACACACACAGACACACACCGGCTCTGGAAGACGCTAACGTGATCCATACAAGATAACCGTGTCTCGTGCCCGGATGAAAGGCCGGCCGCCGCGAGTAATCACGGTCGTAATGGGGCGTCACCAGATGCCGATTAGTCCGCCCAACAAACCCGTCCAGCACATTGTGTTCTGGCCCCGTGCACGCCGCGCCGTGCCGTCCTTAACTCGTTTACCACACTAATAATGTAATAATTACCCACACCGCTGATACGCCGCCGTGCAATGTTCCATTTTTCTGCTCCAATCTCTCAAAATGAAAAAGGAAAATGTAAAACCGCGGAGGGATACGTAAAACGTGACGAGTGCATTCGGCAGGGTTAATTAAAATGGCGTCACTGGTCTCTGGAACGCGCGCGAGATGAGAAATTCAAGAATTTGTGGTCCGCGTTCCGACGGGTTTCTCATCTTCCAGTCACGCGATACAGAATTGTGTCTACAGTTAGCTGGAGTATGTGAAAGGTATACTTGCACTGTAGGCACGTAGTTGAGAGTGTTGTTTTCACTCACTGGACGAGTTTATACATTTTTATTAACATGATGGGGATAACTGACCGATTTTCTACGTGTAAGTTTTCATATGACTTTTATTTAGTAGATGACAGAAACAAACTGTGATATAATAAAGTAAGAGCAAGTAGGCGTGAACGAAAACACAAATCGAATTAGAAAACTAACCAACCGACGATTGACCAATCACCATCCAACTTCTTTTTAATATTATGTCGCTGTTTGAAGGTTTATGAATGAATGAATGAATGAATGAATGAATGAATATTTAACGACACCCCAGCACGAAAAATACATCGGCTATTGGGTGTCAAACTATGGTAATGCAAATAAATAAAGTGATGATCAACATCAATATAAAAATTCAAGGTTTAAACAAAAACAGTGTAAAGAACTGTGCAAAAATACAAATACAAATATCACAGAATTTTACGGACACCGAATTTTACTCTAAACTTCAATTTGTGCTGTATTGGCCATTCTCAAAGAGAATGTTACACCCCTGCACCACGGCGAGGTTACAGCACGCGCAGGGGAAAGGTTTATGAAGGCCCAGTCCCAATCCTATAAAGGATGACTTGTTCTTCAGCAGTATTTTCATTTTATGTCATACGTGATTACCTTTATAATATACTATTTTAAGTATTACTTGGTTAAAACAAATATGTTCCCACAAAGGAAATGTGCATGGTGATGAAGTACAATAACAGTATATGTCACAGATTTCTCTCTTTTTTTCTAGAGTCTATAACCTCATTTGTCACAGTTATGTCTAGTGTCCAAGGGTGTCACTAACCATTTTGTCACGTCTGTCGATTGTTCAACTCGTAGAGATCAGGATTGTCACTGGCAATATTTGTTACAGTTCTCTTGAATCCTTGACCAGCACCTAGTCATATTCCAGGAGTCCAATAGTAAGGTTTTGCTTACTTCAGGTGCTAGTTCATACCAGGTGTTCTCAGAGAGAACTGGCTAAAACAATAATGGCATGACGTCCGAGCAGTACAGTAACCTATGTCGCCCACTAGAATACTTCGCTGTGTCTTTAAGTGGTCAGATAAATGTTATATGGTCAGATAGATGTCCTTTCACAATTCACATGCTTGTATTTGAGTACACTTTCTCTATAGTCATATTGATATCTTAATATTGTATATCGTCAAGATAGTTGTTGTTATATTAATTATCTAGTTAGGTTTTATACCTCCCACTATCACATTTTATACCTCCCACTATCACATTGTTGCTGACATATTACATTATATAATGAACCCATAGGTTCACAGAATGAGTGGAGTTTTATTTTTGTTGCCTAATTCACATCTTAAACAGGTTGATTTTGAATTGTATTTTTATCGTGTTGATTGAAAATATGTTTTTTTCTGTTATTTTTTTTAGGGCAGGTAAATGGGGAAGCCATGTTCATCTTTAATTTGTCATCAGTTTCACAGACAGAAAAAGTGTTACGTGCGGAGGTACATTTACATAAACGAAAATCAAAACCTTGGCACAGACGTACGGACGTGGAGGTGTCGTTGTTCGAGGTGGCGCCACATTACATGAGCGAGATCGGGAAGATAACTCTGCCGCACGCCTCGCACGGCTGGCAGTGGTACTCCGTGACGAACGCCGTGCTCAGCTGCGTGGCCACGGGCCGCTTTCACCCTCATCTTTTGGCCTTGACCTTCAAGGCCGAGAAGGCAGACGGCAAGGTGAAGACGGTGGCGCTGAAGAAGTTCGTGCGCCACCACTCGATGCCGTTTCTCATAGTGTATTCCAACGAGACGGAGAACGTGAATCTGGATCAGCTGGACAAACTGGCCGAGAAAATCAAACTACAGAACCTGGCGAAGCAGACGACAGACTCGCCAGACAGTTCTTCAGACAACAGTCTCGTCACGAGCAGGAGCGACAGTGAAAGGAGGAGGAAGAGGACCAAAGAACATTCGCTGCGGTCTAAGAGATCCATCTTCACGAACGAGATTCCGGAGGACCCGGCGGATTACGACCGATTTCACTACAGGTTCAACATTCCACAGACACATCCGGGCATTTTACAGGCGAGAAAGGAATCGAGGACTAAGATCTCGGATATACAACTGATTCCTTATCCGGCGGAAAAGAGAAAACGGAAGCGGAAGCACCGCCGCCGGAACCGGAAGAAAGGTCGCAAGAGCAGCAAGCGCCTCAAGTTTCCCGACGAGTGGGACGATGTTCGTGAGAACCTGGCCACGCTAAACAACAATCCCAGTGATCTGTGCGCTAAAAGAAAACTCGTTGTTGATTTTGCTGATATTGGCTGGGGAGAATGGATAATTTCACCGAAGTCGTTCGAAGCCCACTTCTGCGCGGGAAGTTGCCCATTTCCTTTGACAAAGGTAAGACCGAGATGTAGAATGCTGCCTAAGTGCAGACAAACAATGGTTGTTTATTGTTTTAGTATTTCGTTGCAGAATGTTTATTCATTAATCAGATGATCGATAGAATCCGTTCTAGATAAGACGACATGATAGACTCATAAAAGTAACGCATAGTGACTTTCCTCTTCTAGCATTCTCAATATATAAACTATGAAACAGGTCCAAGTTCGGGCTGTTATATGGAATGCGGAATTGCATTATATACTCTTCAAAAAAAGAAACGCAAAAGGGTACAAATGGGTTATAACTCCGATTTTATGTTTCCTACCGGTTCATGCTTTGTGAATATAAGGTCATTGCATGTCCCAAACACATTCCCACGGTTACATTCGATAAAACGCAGCTACTGTACAATAAAGTTCCAAAATGTGAATATTCGCAAAAACGCAGCCACGTGCAAACCATGTCACCACTGCACGTGCGTTGTCTGCACGTGCAACATGAACACCGACAGTATAAAAGTGCAGGGTGTTCGCTTGCCTGGCCTCTGTATCTGGCCGACAGTTGACAATCCAGGACATGCCACGTCTCAGTGAACCGCAGAGAAACAATGCCATCGGCCGACTAGACGCAGGCGAATCCAGAACGGCCGTTGCCAGGGCATTCCATGTGTCCACAAGCACCATCTCCAGACTGTGGGACCGTTACCAGCAACATGGATCAACACGTGACCTCCCTAGATCCGGTCGACCACGGGTCACTACCCCCGGGCAGGACCGCTACATCCGGATACGCCACCTTCGGGAACGATTGACTACTGCCACCTCCACAGCCGCAGCAATACCAGGTTTGCGCAGGATATCCGACCAGACCGTACGGAACCGCCTACGTGAGGTAGGAATTCGTGCCAGACGTCCAGTTCGAGGTGTCATCTTAACACCACAACACCGTCGACTCCGACTGCAGTGGTGCCAGATTCATCGACAATGGCCTCAACTGCGATGGAGACAAGTGTGGTTCAGTGACGAGTCCCGATTTCTGCTCCGACGTCATGATGGAAGATGTCGCGTGTATAGGCGTCGTGGTGAACGTTATGCGGCAAACTGCGTGCAGGAAGTGGACAGATTCGGCGGGGGGTAGTGTCATGGTGTGGGCAGCCATCTCGCACACTGGCAGAACTGACCTGGTCCACGTGCAGGGCAACCTGAATGCACAGGGCTACATTGACCAGATCCTCCGGCCACACATCGTTCCAGTTATGGCCAACGCCAACGCAGTGTTCCAACATGACAACGCCAGGCCTCACACAGCACGTCTCACAACGGCTTTCCTACAGAACAACAACATTAATGTCCTTCCTTGGCCATCGATATCACCGGATTTGAACCCAATTGAGCATCTATGGGACGAGTTGGACCGACAGCGACAACCACAGCCCCAGACCCTGCCCGAGCTGGCAGCAGCCTTGCAGGCCGAGTGGGCCACCATCCCCCGGGACGTCATCCGTACTCTGGTTGCTTCAATGGGCAGGCGGTGCCAGGCAGTTGTCAACACACGCGGAGGCCACACCCGGTATTGACTCGAGATGACCTTGACCTTGGTGGTGTGTCCTATCACTTACTCACAATGGACTAGAGTGAATTGTGAACAATCCTGCAACATTTGGTAATTATCGGACTC
The DNA here is from genome assembly GCF_016097555.1 of Gigantopelta aegis. Classification (NCBI taxonomy): domain Eukaryota; kingdom Metazoa; phylum Mollusca; class Gastropoda; order Neomphalida; family Peltospiridae; genus Gigantopelta; species Gigantopelta aegis. The sequence goes on along the minus strand of NC_054706.1, from coordinate 74,847,196 downwards.
ACCATTCAATAATTAAATCAATTCTCCAAATGTTACGACAATGTGGTTTTGCATTTCTTCTTTTGAAGAGTATATAATTATTGTCTGAAACGACAAATTACAGCATTTATTTATGCAATTGGATTTGCGATGTCAGTTAAAATATCCTCCATGGTAACTCACGATATTATATTGTGAACATTAATCGTTATTTATACTACACTCCACCACTATTACCATCATCTAATTAAATCTCTCCGACGGGCCTGGATATATATCGTCCTTTATGTCCTCTGAAATATGTAGTCTGCAGGATAGTCGATTTACGTTGGAGCAAGTGGTTAAATATCCTATATAGTGTAAAACTAAATAATTGTATTGAAAGCAATGGGTGAATCATTGTTTTCCGTAATACATGACGATGTATGACGATTTCTGTTTCGTAATGTATGGCGATTTCTGTTCCGTCAGCCTGCGACTCAACCTTGACTACACAATAATAGCCATGAAGCGGCTCTAGTATAATATATATTAAAACTGCACGAAACCAAAGTGGCATATCCTATTATTTGTTAGCAGATCGACTAACAAAGTTAAACAAAAAATCCGTTAGGACTGTTCCAGAATGACATGGGGAGAGGGGTTTGATGCAATATTTGTGTACACCCGCAGACACAAAACTAAATGTTATTGAAACAAAGTACGTGATTTAATGAATGTTTGTTTAACGACACCCCAGCACAAAAATACATATCGGCTATTGGGTGTCACAAATGGTAAGTATATTGAAATATTAGAAACAAAGTACGTATGAAGAACAAACTTGCAGCAGATCCAGCAGGCATTAAATAGTAATTATGGTACCTCCCGCCTCATTTTGTAGAGTTGGAAGCAAACTTTGCTTCTTAAATGTTTATTTGGAAACAATTCTACAAAACTCGTTAATCGACTTAGTGTCACCTTTTTCAACAGCAATGTGGAAAACTTTAGAAAAATGCAGATAAAAGTTTATGGTTTATATTATCATTCCTGAAAATGTGGAATGTCAAAAATAAGATGGAAAGCAAACCCTGCTTGTGAAATTGATTATCAGCGAGATTATTGTGCATTCTGAGGAAGGCAAGAGGGAGTATTCGCTAAAATTAGCAGTCAAGCGTCCCTCTCGATATTGATGTGTTTTTCACAGAATGTATTCTGACAGAAATTTCATGGAACTGCATGGAGTAATTAATGGTGGTGTGCAACCTTTAGTGCTCGCGATCACCCCTGGGATCAGACGGTTCAGTGTGTTTTATGTGAATCCGTCTTCGTCTTGTTACGTCACTGATTTACTAACATCGTCAGATCCGTATTAAGCTTTTTATTGTCGGACTCTGAGCAAACAGCCGCCGTCTCGTATTAATATCTTCTGACATTTATGCCACAAGGTACGAGACTTCGATTGATCTTTTATTTAACCTCTGACCTTAACGTCTTTCATTTGCTGCGCGCTGTTGCATGTCGGGTAATGATAAAACAACCAACGATCGGACCTAATTAGGCGGAAATTGGAGTCTCGTTATTTTAAGACGTAAACGACCATTACTTGTCAGTGCAAATGATCTATTAAGAAATTGTTTTTCGGTCTCTATGGCGACGTTGATTTACGAATGGTCATATATAAAACGTGGCGTCTAACTGGAATCGGTTCTGTTGACTGACGTGTATCTCGGATAACAAACGGAAAGTAATCTCGGGTCTAAAGAGCGCCATAAATCACGGAATAAGTGGTTTGTGTTTTTATTTCTTCATTCGACTTTTGTTCACGTCCAGTTTATGACACTGGGCGTCGCCGTTCTCAAACAAAACCGTCTTGATATGCTAAATCAGTTTTTTTCTCGTTAGTGTGCGTGCGTGCATGCGTGTTTGTGTGCGTGTGTGTGTGCATATGAATTTCTACACATTAATGTTTCCTGGTGGAGCAGGATAAGGTCATATTTCGCGAAACAACTCATATCATTACGGTTTTGGCAATGATTTATACGTGCATGTCATCCCGAACATCTACACATCCATTGACCTCTGTTTTGTGCAGGTTTAGATTTGTCAAACCAGCCTTGGGTGTAGCAGTTCTCGTATGGTCAAAACTGTAATGTATCGTCCTACAGACAAAAGTATGATATATCGTCCTACAGTCAAACAAGATATATCGTCGTCCTACAGTCACATGTAGGATGTATCATCCTCCTAAAGACAATACTGGAATATATCGTCGTCACTACGGTTAAATATAGGATGTATCGTCCTGCTAAAGACAAAACTAGGACATATCGTTCTCATTCAGTCAAATGTAGAATGCATCATCATCATATAGACAAAACGTAGGGTGTATAACCCTCCTGCAGTCAAATGTATGATGTATCATCCTCCTACAGTCGAATATAGGATGTATCGTCCTCCTATAGACAAAACTTAGGGTGTATAGTCCTCATACAGTTAAATGTAGGATGTATCATCCTCCTACAGTCGAATATAGGATGTATCATCCTCCTATAGACAAAACTTAGGGTGTATAGTCCTCATACAGTTAAATGTAGGATGTATCATCCTCCTGTAGCCACATATAGGATATATTATTGTTCTACAGACAAAACTAGAATATGTTGTCCTCTTGTAGACAAAACTAAGATATATGGTCCTCCTACAGTCAAAATGCACAATCTATCGTCCTCATATAGACACATGTAGGATGTATCATCCTCCTACAGTCAAATGTATGATGTATCCTCCTCCTACAGTCAAATGTATGATATATCGTCCTCCTGGACACAAAACTGGGATTATTTTCCTCCTGTCAAACGTATTGTCCTGAGGAGTGACAGCTCTATAAATAACGAATATTACAATGAGAGCAGTTAGACCGTGTCAAAACCTCCTTTGGGCTCTTCGTTGTGCAGATATAGGATTTTGAATGCGCTAATGATTTTGTCGTTCAGATTTGCTTAAGTAGTACACAAATATGTTGCTTGTGTCTATAAACTCGCGTCTTAAAATATACTATTATTATATAATTAATACACTGTTGTTTATAAACTTGCGACTTGCGAGACGTAGCCCAGTGGTACAGCGCTCGCTCGATGCGCGGTCGGTGTGGGATCGATCCCCGTCGATGGGCCCATTGGGCTATTTCTCGTTCCAGCCAGTGCACCACGACTGGTATATCAAAGGCCGTGGTATGTGCTATCCTGTCTGTGGGATGGTGCATATAAAAGATCCCTTGCTGCTAATCGAAAAGAGTAGCCCATGAAGTGGCGACAGCGGGTTTCCTCTCTCAATATCTGTGTGGTCCTTAACCATGTCTGACGCCATATAACCGTAAATAAAATGTGTTGAGTGCGTCGTTAAATAAAACTTTTTTTTCTTTTTTTTCTTGCTATCGACGTAATAAGTATATCTTTCAAGCACACCAGTAAAGACATTAGCATATCGACAGTCGTATCTTTACATAACTTCATTATCATTTACATATCATACGTTGATAATATCGTTAGCTAATTATTAATTATTATTAAACAGAACATTATTTATTTCTCTTTTTCATAAGCGTACAAGACAGGGGACAGAGTAATGGGGAAACTCCCCTCCCCCCCGCTAATGCTGGAGCAAAGCCTTAAATTGGGGCACAAATGACAGAGATATTCGGGCAAAATGTGCTAATTTGAGACCTTTTTACCATGTATTTCCATCATTCTACTATAAAAATTAGTTGTAATCCATGTACAAATGCGTAATGATTCGTTTTCAACCCTATATAGCTGTTGGTAGTAATGTTAATATGAATAAATGTTGTTATCCAGATTCAGGCATTTTTGTTTAATTCGGTCAAACGCCAGCCTGCTCCCCCCCCCCCCCCCCCCCCCTTTACAAAAATGGGATCCCGTACGTTATGCTCTTATTGAGGTACACTGTAATACCAATACAATGCAATATATCACAATATACACCATACCGTAATGTATCACAGTATAGTATAACTGTCCCAATTATTTGTTTGGATGTCACTGCCACTTTCTGACATGAAAAATGTCTACCGCTAATTTCCGACCGTTGACAAATGAGCCTCCTATCGGAAGAGTTCCACCCTAACCACACGGTAGTTAAGTTGTCATCACCAATGTCTTGGCATGCGTCAACTACATATGTTGGATTCAGTCTCATCCGGACAGTGTTTATGATTGTGTCCACCCTAACCCCGTTCACAGATTGGAAAACAATTTGTGTAATTACCGTCAACTAACAGGAATAAACATTTTACTAGTCGATTACTTGTGTAGTAAATATAGTATACTCGTATGTAAGTGTAAATAAACACTGTCATTAACTTAAAATAAAAATATATCTTTTCTGGATGGGAGACTAAGACATAGGAGTGTAGTGGTATGGACCGGCGGAAGTGTGTGTGTGTGTGGGGTGTGGGGGGGGGGGGGGGGGGTCGGGGGGTCGAATATGAACCAAGCGAAGCTTTAAGCTTGTTTTAACATTTTCTCTAGACACCTATATCCCCAAGCTAACGCCCACAAAAATCAGTACATGTTACACTGTATTTTTGTATAAAGATGTCCAACCAATATAATTATATTTGACTAAGAAACACAGTCATTATAATATTAGATTGTTATTTTATACGAAAAACACAATCAGTGTATACACATTTAGTCGACTGTTATTTTACATGACTATTATTTTACACGAAGAAACACAGTCAATATCGTTAGACTATTACCTGTGTATTTCTATATTTCTATATGATAGTGCACAGACAATCCGTATTAGAGTACTGGTATTATTTTGTTCTGTCTTATCCGACTTGGTACAGTATAGCTATAGCCGTTCTTTCAAACAGATTGCTCTCATTAAGATTACATTTTGTGTGTAACATTTATTTTGATATGAAAGGAAGGAAGGACGGAAGGAAATGTTTTATTTATCGACGCGCTCAACACATTTTATTTACGGTTATATGGCGTCGGACATATGGTTAAGGACCACACAGATATTGAGAGAGAAAACCCGCTGTCGCCACTTCATGGGCTACTCTTTTCGATTAGCAGCAAGAGATCTTTTTATATGCACCATCCCACAGAAAGGATAGTTGTGGGACACTGGCTGGAACGAGAAATAGCCCAATGGGCCCACCGACGGGAATCGATCCCAGATCGATCGCACATCAGGCGAGCGCTGTACCACTTTATTTTGATATGGAGACTGGATGTAGCTAAGTGGTAAGGTGTTCGTCTAAGGTGCGATAGGTTGGTGGGATCGATCTCCCTCGATCGACCATCAAAGTCCGTGGTATGTATTCTTCTGTCTACGGGAAAGTGCGTAATAAACAAGATCCCTTTCTCATTCCATGTGTGAACATACTCATGTTAAGACAGCAAAACCAGTTGTAAAATGTTCTAAGGTGTCATAAAACAAAGCTGCATAATATGTTTCTTCTTAGTGTACACTCCAATTATAATATTTACTAATAATTAGAAACCATTTGCGATAGAGCAATGAGTTTATAATTTGACAGTTACGATACAGTTATGATTGCAAACAGCTGATAATGGTTTAAATATAAGACATATTAATCCTCCCACATTCTATACGCTCAAAAACGTGTTAAATGGTTTATAGCAAATTACACGCATTTTTCTGGTCCTAGTTAACGACATGCCAGAAAGCAGCCCGGTAGCCGGGATGTTATTGGTGACCCGGATGTTTAATGGCGGATGCGCCCAGGACACTGTTTGTTGCTATCATCAAAACCCAGTTATCGTCATCAGCGTGATGGCCTTTAAAATGTTAAATAAATATTTTAACCCGCTGGTAATCTCTGGCCCAAGCAGCCAGGACTGTGCTGCGACGTGTTTAAAGTACATTTGTCAAACACTACATTAGCGAAGGATTCGTCTAATTCAAGATGAAGACAAACACTCGGTGAAAGTTCGGTTTTCAAAGTACACACACCCCGAGTGTCACAATTAAGAAATTCAGTACAAATTGTCACTTAAGACAAACCACAATGGACAGTGTCAGTGAGAAAAGTTATATATATATTTTTTTTTTTGGAAAGTCCGCGAAACATATAAGTGTCATTCAATTTCAAATGAATTTATTTTGTAATCTTGCTGTTTCAAGAAGTCGGACGCGCACGCGAGTACTTCCGTTTTTATGCGTACGAGCGTGCATGCGTGATGTTAATAGTTAAATAGACAAATAGATAGATATGTAAAGCGAGAGAGAGAGAGAGAGAGAGAGAGAGAGAGAGAGAGAGAGAGAGAGAGAGAGAGAGAGAGAGAGAGAGAGAGCGAGAGCGAGAGAGAGAGAGCATTTCAACGAATAGCTCATTTCAGTGAATTATTATTCAGAAAACCACTTACATTACTATTTAATTCGTTAGTCAACAAGACATGTGCCAATGGCTGACTCTGTGTCACGAATTACCATTGGTTGTTATGTGATTACGTCAGACGTTACGATTGGCTGTCACACGATTACGTCTGAGCCATTACCTTCTCAAGAGCAAAGTGCCATAAATCGTGACCCATGCTGTCGAGTTAGTTTTACGACATTTCGAGATGATTTTAAAGATCGGTGTGTGCACATGTTTGTAATTTTATTACAATCTCAACTGAAGAGCCTCTAAACTAACATTAAACTCACTTCAGGGATATCACCTTTAACAGGCGTGTTCAACGTTATTACCCATAACCCCTCGCTGTTAAAATTACGACCCAGCATAAATGTTAGTGACCTTTGAGACACCCCCTATAAATATGAAACAGTCCTCACAGTGAAACAACAGGCGGGAAGAACAAAATAAAATAAAAATATAATGCTATAAAACTCTACATTCTGTCATGAATGAAAAAACCCACTTCTATAATTTTTCGTTGTATTACATTGTCTGATAAGTATCTAATCAAGGTTATTAATGAATACTAGTAGTTGAATTTCGTAATATGTGTTTTGGAAATAATTGCGATATGCATTGTATATTTACCGAGTTTGAATTGATTGACTTAATAATTTGTTAGTTGTTCGTGTTCAGTGTGAGATTAAGTGTTGGTGTCAGCGATACACTGTAGTACTGTGGGAATAACCGTGTCCTGATAGTACTAGCTAATGGGAATTCCCCAATTAGCTCAGTTGTTAGAGCGCTGGGCTCTCATACAGATCGCCTGTGGTTCGAATCCTCGTCAGTGAAAGTTGATTTATTTATTAAATTTGGAACCGACGTTTGGGCTGGATGTGTTTTTAACACAAGAATATATTTATAACCCAGTCAGGACCCGTAACAGATCAGCTGCCCTTGGTCCACAGCTCCGGGACTTAGCTTAACACGAGGGATAATATGTAGTACTATTGGTGTAAAATCCTCCTAGAGCGGTAGAGCTCTAGACTCATACACAGGGTCCATGGTTCCAATCCTATGGTCCTGTTTGTGGCGGTGCTAAAAGGGTGAAATATCCAGTAAAGGATTTCCTCGGGAGTGGCTGTCTTCCTATAGACGAGGCACTAGACAGAGAGTCATGGAATCAACCACTATTTTACCAAATGCCTATTCGACTGCATTGTGCAGAGATACAACCCTGATCACATACATGTATTGCGGTTTTGTCGTTCAGATTTTATCCCAAAAATCACTACATGGGGTATATAATGCTAACAAATCAAATCACATAGACGATAATGTAGCATATATGAAACAAAAACCTGCTTCACCCAGCGTTTCAATCAACATATATACACTTACTATCAATCTTAAAGTAAATCAGAAAATCAACATATACAACCTACCTATTACTCTTAAAGTAAATCAGAAAATCAACATATACAAACTACCTATTACTCTTAAAGTAAATAAGAAAATCAACATATACACACTACCTATTACTCTTAAAGTAAATGAAAAAAATCACCATATTTACACACTACCTATTACTCTTAAAGTAAATCAGAAAATCAACATATACACACTACCTATTACTCTTAAAGTAAATTAGAAAATCAACATATACACACTACCTATTACTCTTAAAGTAAATCAGAAAATCAACATATTTACACACTATCTATTACTCTTAAAGTAAATTAGAAAATCAACATATACACACTACCTATTACTCTTAAAGGGACACACCCTAGTTACGTTTATTTGTTAACCATTACGGCGTTGTTTTTCGCTATTAAACCCCATTTTTCACAAATAAAATTGCACTTTACTTACATTTTATTATTTAGAATACACATTTCCATTCACCTGAAGTGCTTTTTGGTAATCCTGATGTTTGTAAAACCACGAAATGCATTTTTGCATTTTTTCACAAGACGTGTTGTCGAGAAAAAACCGTTAAGCAAGCGAGGTCCAATCTATTTTTAGAGGGGATATTTCCATTTCAATATCACAGACGTTGGTATATCACGTGACCGTTATCATTTTGGTTCGGTTTGTTTTCTTGTGCACGGTTCGCGCAATCAACATCCGATTTGTTGTTGTTCATTTGTGAGATTTTTCTTCACAGTTCGTGAACATTTTCAGTAACAATAAAGTTCAGACAAGTAAGTGTCTCAATACAAAACGTTACAAACCCTTAAAACCAATAATTTTGCTAAGTCTTACGATATCTGGAGAGGGGATACAACCAGGACAGAACAGTTGGAACATGTCCAGGAGAGGTGAAACGAACGCACCCCAAGTCTGTGAAATTTGTCGTGACGTAGGCATTGTTGTGCTTCGAGCGACATCTACCGGTGACATCAGAATACTAACTTTCAAAATTATTTCAAGCAATTGGGACATGGGGATTCCCATGGTATTTATCGATATAAAACCTGCTTTTTCACTCCATTTGATAAAAACGTGATCTAAGTGTGTTACAGGTTTGTAGATTAACCAAATTATAATTTATTTTCGCTGGATGGAACTAGGGTGTGCGGCTTTAAAGTAAATCAGAAAATCAACATATACACACTACCTATTACTCTTAAAGTAAATCAGAAAATCAACATATACACACTACCTATTACTCTTAAAGTAAATCAGAAAATCAACATATTTACACACTACCTATTACTCTTAAAGTAAATTAGAAAATCAACATATTTACACACTACCTATTACTCTTAAAGTAAATAAGAAAATCAACATATTTACACACTACCTATTACTCTATTAAATGAGAGAAAAAAGGGAGTTAAGCAGTTTTATTTCAGACATAATGGGAAGTGTCTTTGAGTGCGAGTGCGAATAATTTTAACATGCTCATATACCACTAGAGTTTCGAGCATGTCCGTCCCGGGGCCTGTCTCTGGATAGCCAGTGACTTTCTCCGGGTCTTTGACACAAACATTGTCACCCGATGTTTAGTAGGGCCCCGCACATGGTTCAAAGACGATATGGTACAGTGACACTATTTCAAATTAAACCACACGAATTTACTGGTCAGATAAAACAACTGTGAACATTTTATGACAACAAACACTGTCAAGTTTATCACCAATGACAGGACTGGTAGCTTTAACTGTTCAATCAAAAGTAGCTTTGACCCGCTCAGATACTGTTTGGTGTACCACTACCCAGAATGTCCGTCATTATAAAACTGTAGTCTAGACAAATATCCAATGACATCACATGTATTCAGCTCGTATGGCGTTGCCATGACGTTAAAGTTCGAGACTATTTGTCTTTAGTCTAGATTAAACGTTTTATAGGCAAGAGGCTAGGAGCAGTAAAGAAATAATGAGTACTCAATAATGTACGGACGTCCAAAAGAAACTTTACAAACATAAAATTTAAATAATTGGATAATTTGATAAATATTGTTGCTAATCGAAGAGAACCAATTTACAAACCACAATTTCAAGCCTTGTAAAAAGTTTGTTTTGAACAGCAGTATATATAAAGCCTTCTCCAACTAGATAAAAAAGATCAAATTTTCATTTTAAATTTTTTGTTCTGGAGTTCAACTAGATGAAAAAAGGTCCTTTTTTCTGGGATGGCAACTCTACCCCTTGTCCTCACACCGATATGTACCCGACAAAGGGTAAGCAATGCGGGTGGTGCCCGCGTTAGCTGAACATCCATTATCTGTTGTATATCTGTTCGTAAGACTTCAGTTTGTACGTGTGACAAAGGAGGGAACCCTAGGACGTCTCACTATCGAGGTATTGTCGCGTGTTTAACGCGATATCCGGATTACGGGTGTATCGCCATTTGTCAGAGGTCATAACCACGTGCATTTATTTTCATCTTCTCGACGCGTTTCGCCTGTAGGCTCACTATGCGTTGGTAAGTGATTAGGTGGCCGCATGTGTGAGAAGGGTATCACATGTTCTGTAAAACAGATTGTTTAAAAAACCATATCTGCCCTTCATCAGTTCTTTAACGTGTTTTACTTCAATGGTATCTGTGAGTGTTCGTGTTGAAGTTCAAGTGAACGATACCTTGCTAATATTGCTGACTAATGCAGGTCTCGACTTAAAAGTGCATATACATGTACATATGTATTCAAACATCGCTATATCGAACTCCGTAAACTCGAAATCCTTGCATATCTTGAGATGGAGACATTCTTCTTTAATTTTTATTGAAAATGTTGTTTATTTTGAACCACCGATATCTCGATCTTCTTGGTTCAGTCCCTGTAACACAGAGATAACAACGTTTACTTGCTGTAATAAACAAATAAAATAAAGAAATAAATATGTGTGTGCGGGTGTCCGTATGGCGTTGATTATTTATCCATTATTTGGACCGATAGATTGACGTAGACGCTCCACTCATACGAGTTCGGTTTTATGATTGTTGTTGTTGTTATTGTTGTTGTTGTCGTTATTGTTGTTATTTAAAAGAAACACCACAGAACTGGTGATTTCAAATAGTCAAACTTTAAATACGAGTTATTTCGAGACTTGAGAAACATGACTTGGCATGCGATACCGTAAAGTCTATGTTAAACAATAGTGTTACTCTTTTGTTGTTTGTTGTTATTGTTGTTGTTATTATTTATGTTTTTTTGTGTTTTAATGTTTATTTTGTTATTGTTGTTTGTTTAGGTTTTTTAGAAGTATTACTTAGTACTCATTATACGTTTATTATATTTGCAGCGTCTTCGTCCGTCGAACCACGCCACCATCCAGAGCATCGTGCATGCCATCGGCATCTACTCCAACGTCCCCGCGCCGTGCTGCATCCCTGACGTGATGTCGTCGGTGACGCTGCTTTACTTCGACGAGGACAGGAACGTCGTCCTCAAGAACTACCCCGGAATGACGGTACAGACGTGCGCGTGTCGCTAACAGTCGACACACACCGGGTGCACGTGACACCCAAAACATACCTGAAACGAAAACGAGGCTATCGTGTTGTGCCAAAAAAATTCGCAAAATACAATATGCCATTCTGGATGAACAGGGAAAAAAAAGAAGATATCCAAACAAACAAAAAAGGAAAATAACAACGTCGATTCCCAAACCAGTGTTTTACCATGGATGCAGAAAACTGGTATTAAGAGATTGTGGGTTTTATCGTATGACGTAATAAAGGTGTGACGTAATAACGTAATATGGTGTTTGCTTATGACGATACAAAATTCAACATTCGATGGAGTAGAGAGATCTTCGTGAGCCAGTGTCGGATGATATGAACATTTTAGTAGTTAATATATGAAGACGAACTGAAATTGTTTAACGGTTTAGGTTTGGTATCTATGTCATGTTTAAATGGTGAAATCCCCGCGCGGTAAATGTCTAACAATCAGTATGACGTCACATTTACCGATAATGGACAAGCAGCATTCTTTGACGTCGAATAATGCCATACCAACAGGTGGCGATATATGGCAATACAAGGAGTTAATAATCAATGGGGTTTTTTTATTTTTTATTTATTTATATTTTTTTTTTGTTCTTTTTTTTTTTTGGAGGGGCGGGGAGGTGTGTGGGTTTTTATAGATATTTTGTTTTGAGGAGGGGTGGTGGGTTTGTGTTGGGTTTTTTTCCAAATAAAATATTGTGCATTAAATCCTATATATGGTGCACACATCCATTATGCTACTTAACACTTAAAATGAATAAGCACGAAAGCTGGTAAACGTGCTATTTGTTTTTTATAACATAAGATCTCACTACACAATTCACTTATGGATAAAAATTCATTCATAGCGGTCAACGATAGTTCCAAACTGTGGCACATGTTGTGGTTCACATATTCACTTTTAGTTCAGTTGAATCGGTTCCTGCACCACCTGTACGGACATACTGGGTCGTAAAGCAACACATAGAGACGTAAAGTAAGGAGTGGAAATATATGCAGATATAATATATCTTCCCATTGATATATGTCGCTAGTGCCATCGAGATGCCATTCTATTAGCAATTTACAATTGGAGTTGAGCAATTTAATAGTGATTGCATTAGCAGATGAACTGTGTAGTGAAAATCTAAGCGTGTAGTGAAGATCTAAGCTGTATATCGCCACCCCGTTCGATCACCATCAGGATATATATTATAAAAAAGTGTGTTACTCTCACATGCCGTTGATTAACGACACACGAGGAACTTGCGTGTAGTTAGTAGTACCAAGTAGTATAGTTTATTAAACGTTTGTGGTGAATAATATTCAAATAATTTATGCAGTGTATACCTCATTATTTGTTTACAGTACGGCATAATTCCTACTTGTATTGAATGTTAGAAAACTGAATAGAGTGGTTTGAAAACACTAAACATCTGTTTATATAAGTGATTGGTTATATCGATCGTGTACAAAAAAGATGTATTTAAACAACTATTAAGTTGTATATGTAGTGTTTGTATATATAGATCACGTTAGATAATCATATGGTATAGGTGACGTACACCAATTACGTAATAATGTATGTCACGTGTTGTGTGCTGATGACGTAATGACGATTGTAACGTAATGCTTTACGTAATGCTGTAGGTTTTCTTTGCGTGACAAAATTGACAAAGAACGCATGTTTTAAAAAATCAACAACAAAAAATTGGGAGTCAGCTCTAGGGCAAAACGATAAACTGGTTAAAATGGCACCCGTTTTATGTACATATGTCTGTCTGTCTGTCCGTGGTGTGCGGTTTGTATACGGGTGTTGTTTGTTCGAGACAGTGATCATAAAAACCTGTCGCAGATCTACCTCTATTTCGTCCATTATGTGGATATAGTTTTGTTCATCGTGTGGATATAGTTTGTCCATATCATGGATGTAGTTTTGTCTATCACGTGGATATACTTTTGTCCATTACGTGGAAATGTTGTTGTCCATCGTGTGGATATAGTTTTGTCTATTACGCGGATATAGTTTTATCCATCGCATGGATATAGATTTGTCCATCACGTGGAAATGATTTTGTCTATCGCGTGGATATTGTTTAATCTTTCACATGGATATACTTTTGTTCATCACATGAATATAGTTTTGTTTAACACGTGAATATAATCATGTCCATTGCCTGGATGATATTCTGTCCATCGTGTGGATATAGTTTTGTCCATAACGTGGATATAGTTTTATCTGTCACGTGAATATAACGATGTTCATTGTGTGGATATAGTTTTGTCCATAACGTGGATATAGTTTCGCCTAAAACGTGGATACATTTTGAGCCAGTACTTAAACCGTGTATACGTTGAAAAGACAAATCGACATGTCAACATCTCTCTTCCATTCACACAAATGTTTAAAAAATGTTTTGCTCAGTTTAACGTATTTTCATATGTACGTTTTACTAAGACAAGAAGACTATATTCTGGCGATGGGCATTTGTGAAAAAAATATCTATTATAATTATATATAAATTGTGATTGTTTATTTGTTTTTGTTTGCTCTTATTTTACGGTCTGCTGTCATTTCTTTAGAGCAGTGATATGAATAGGCAAATACGTAGAATATTATTGTTAATATTATTATTTATTTTCATTTATAATTAAAATGTGCTTATCGCTAAATATATGACTATGAAGATATGAAAACACATCCAAAACCTTTGTTCTTAGTACAAATTAGCATTTTGAGCACTTCAATGTTGGTGTAGTTTATCAAAGTTTGATTGGAATAGATTGATATCCAACAGTGTCAGTACAATTTTGTGTTGGATTCAGTTGTCAATAATTTTTATAACAACGATCATATATTATTGTTTTTACCTTGAAGGCGTATTGTCACAGACCACTGACCAATTAAATGGCCTAACAAAGTATTACGTGAAATATATGTATTTGATTAGTCTTTAAATGTACTTTATTCAACAATCTACGTAACTATCATACTCCACTTATTAATGTTATTTTGTAAAAAATAATTGAATTATGGCAATGGTCCATAATTTAAAAACCAATATTGCCAAGAGGGTTGACATGGATTTCACTCCATCGTGGTTCAGTTAAGGTGATTCAATAGCCAGATTTGGTTTCCAAACATTGATATAATTTTAATTGATTATCCACTTTTGGAGAAATAAGGTCCTTAAATCCGTGACAGTATGCCTTTAAAATAGAGAAATTTCGCAACCACAACGTTACTGTTACGGATAGTGATAGATCACCATTTGGGTATAGTTGGGACGTCACAACAATTTGTTTCCCGCTCTGTACGATTAATAGGCATGCTACATATAGTAAATTTCTTGACGAATATATATATTTTTAAAAAACCCACCCAAAACAAAAACAAATAAATAAATACATTTTAAAATGTAACTTTTGAGAATTCCACCATCTTTTAGTCACTGACCTTGCCGATCTGCAAAAGTAGCTCAACGATTAGTACGGTTACCGAATCATAGTGGGTGGAATTTACGAAGCCTGTTTTTCTTAATCGCAGATGTTTAAACATTGTAAATGTAGTTACACGCGTGTAACACATAAATAGGCTTTGTAAATGTGGCTCACTGTGGGTATCCGTAACAGTAATTGTGTAGTTGAGAAACCCCTCTAACCTTCGTATCTATACTGCTGTTTACTTATATATAAATAAATAAATATATATACCCATTTTACCCCGTTAGATTAAACAACATTAATTGCGTGTATGTTACCACGTGCAGCGTGAATGCGATTGTAGAAGATGTTTATAAATATTTGAAAAGTCGTAAAAAATATATTTCAATTACATACACGTGTGTATAAATCAGTGTAATCCATACACGTGTGTATGTAATAAGTACACGAGTAATTAGACATGTCAAGATAGTGGACGTCACCAGTAATTTGAAAAAGATTAGTTTTTGTAGGAAACTTATGACAAATATATTTATTTCCATTATACGTTGGTAGCTGCCTTACGATGAATCTATTTGATCCACTGATGTCTATATGTAAGCTGTGACGTATTAGTTACAATATGCGACAAACGACCTTTTCCTTAACTTGAGGGGACAAAATATCTTGAAAAACAAAAGACTGGAAGAAGTATATGCCATATAATAAACATTGTTTCTCACAATATTTGAGGGCAAGATAAAATTGAAAACAATGTTTTGGGATGCGCAGATATTTCGGCATTCGCTAAATTTTACTAAAACGAACTCATATTTGCAGTAACCAGGTTAGGTCATCAATAGTTTATCACTGGGGCGGACGGGGATGGAATTCTAGGATTTAATTTATAATGGCCCTAACGACAGGACGACGTTGTTTGATCCTGTGTGCAGGGCTTCCTTCGCGAACGGCTCCCTTGTCACTCAATCTACCGTCCCCGTCGTCGCCGCTATTACCTGTAAAAGACCGGTCCAACACAATTTCACGTTTAATTTCAGTAAGGCCATTATAAATTAAGTGCTATATTTTCATACCTGGGGTTTTTTTCAAATGGGAGGCGGGGTGTGTGAAATTTTATTTTATAATTTTATATTTTCATAACAGAAAATAACGCACATCGAGCATGATATATTTAAAAGACAAAAAAAAATGAAAAAAAGAATGGGGAAAAGAAAGGAAAGAAAGAAACAACAACAAAAAACAACAAAACCAACAAAACCCGTAGACGGGCCTTTATCCTCGGGCAGGCAGGGTTGAAAATGTAGGATTTATTTTATATTAGCCTCAGTGGCGGATCCAAAAAATCCATTTAAAAGGCCGGGCCCCAATGGCATGTGGCTGAAGGGATTCCTCGAATTCTCCAAATTAAATAATAATAATAATAATAATAATAATAATGGCAAATGTATTGTCACATTACAGCGTAGGCCTCAAACGCGTCATCCAGTCCACTTACAGATGATGAGTGGCGTCATTCATTTCAACTTATTTTCGTGCTTATATCCAATTAAGGTTCAAGCACGCTGTCCTGGGAACACACCTCAGCTATCTGGGCTGTCTGAGAAAAGAGGGTGTAATGACCTTACACCTATCCACTGAGCCTTTAAGAACTCGCTCTGGGTTGGAGCCGGTGCCGGGCTGCGAACCCTGTACCTACCAACCTGTAGCCCGATGGCTTAACCACGACGCCGCCGAGGCCGGTGAGTGCCGTCAATGTTTTACACACCAGTATATATGTTGGAGATCACTTCTGAGTCTTGTGATTGGCTGTTCTGAGGTCATGACCCAAATGTCCCGAGTAACGGTAACCGTAAACGGAGGCCATCATTTTAAAACATCATTATATCTATGACGACATTAACTTATTCACTTTCAACCTAATGTTGAGGCATTTTTGTAAGAAATAGAGTAATAGACTTGTGCCCATTGTTGACGATTTATCTTATTACAACTCGTGGTTCCCAAAACTATATACAGTGTATCTGACTCACTTTCGCTTGTTACATACATTCTTGCACGGCGGAAACAAGTAGACAGTGGGGGGAGTGGAGGGGGGGGGGGGGGGGGGAGGGGAGGGGGGGGGGCACTAAGATCGAAGGCGCAAAGTGCCCGAGTTACAAGGGGTTCGGGGGGAATGCCTTGAGATGTACTACCAATAATATGTGCCTGACATTTGACAATTACTGGTTGTGAGGTAAATCGTCTTTAACGGGTACTCGTGTATTATTCTCTACAAGTATGTTGCCGCACGAATAGAACTCCGCACGTACTTAGTTGCCAAAAGACAATGGGGTGGGCGGGGCCTCTCTGTGACATCTGTGTGTCAGTCTCGGTACAGAACTGTTATATCATGATTTACATGTATTTAGACGGTGGATACTCCACTATCGTCCCGTGCTACCGTCCAAACAGTCAACTCTTGAATACCACAGCTGATTTATCTGCTAGTTCAGGCGTGGATCTTTAATTTTCAGGTTTTGTGAGGAAACTATTCCACAGTCATGAATAACGAATCTAGCTATACACAGGTACATTTTCATTATAAAAAAAAATAAAAAAAATGTATTTATAAAAATTAAAATAAAATAAAATAAAACCTTACATAATCTGAAAGTATGAATTTATGTGCAGCTAGAATCTGTTTTACCTAGTCGACTGGAATATATAATATTATTGTCTTGAGCGTTGTGTTACCGTGCTTCCCCTAATGGCAAGTGTTTTAGTTGACAAGCCGTTGATTGTATTGTTGAATTTAGATTATAATATTATCATTATCAACTATTGTCGAGTTTGTTTTGTCGTTGAGAAATTAGAATTATATTACACGATACTATTGTATGAATATTTGTGACGTTATATGATTAAATTGTGTACATATAGTTAAATTATGTTTTGTTGTTTATTTATGTGTGAGATTTGCAGGTGTTTGTTGTGTAAAAAAGAGAGAGACTGTTAAATAAAGAAAGAAAGATATATTGTTAGCACATTGCAAACTAATCTTTTATCTAATATCTAACGTGGCTATTTCAACGAGAGAGAGGGGGGGG
The DNA here is from genome assembly GCF_016097555.1 of Gigantopelta aegis. Classification (NCBI taxonomy): domain Eukaryota; kingdom Metazoa; phylum Mollusca; class Gastropoda; order Neomphalida; family Peltospiridae; genus Gigantopelta; species Gigantopelta aegis. The sequence continues at coordinate 74,829,364 of NC_054706.1, read as the reverse complement.
GGGGGGGGGGCAGAAAGACTGAGATGAGGGGAGAGAGAAAGCGAGAGAGACAGAGAGATGTATGGAAAGAGAGGGAGGGAGAGAGAAAAATGGAGAGAGACAGAGAGGGAGGGAGAGACAGAGGGAAAGAGAGAGAGAGAGAGAGAGACACACACACACACACACACACACACACACACACACACACACACACACACACACACACACACACACACACACACACACACACACAGACCTTCCTTTAATAACATTCATTGGCTCCATTCAAGTATACCAAGGCCTTGGCACAACATAACCGACCCAGATGGTGCTGCAGTTCAGACTGGTAGGTACTGGGTTCGCATATCAGTACTAGGTTCTACTTCAATAGGGAGGTATAAAACCCCTCTCACACCCACCCCAACCCTTTTTCTGTCCTGGACAGAAGAGTCGGCCAAGGCCGGCCCCTGTGCCCATGACAGGCGTGCGCTACAATAGCTTGCTCTGAATGTGCACATAAAATCCCATGACCTGGCCTGACCTGACTTCTCTCGCTAATCATTAACAACTATTCTGGACAGAAAGTCCAGATAGCTGAGGTGTATGTCTGCGCGCGCCCGCGTGTACGCCACAGTTCGTGCATTAACTGTGTGTGTGTGCGTGTCTGTGTGTGTGCCCAACTTAGCGAACTTACACAGTAATTGGATATCAGCGAGCTTTAACGACTCAATGGGTAGGTGTAAGGCCACTACACCCTCTTCTCTTTCACTAACCACTAACAATTAACCCCCTGTCCTGGACAAACAGCCCAGATAGCTGAGGTGTGTGCCCAGGACAGCGTGCTTGAACCTTGATATAAGCACGAAAGATAAGTTGAAATGAAATGAAGAAATGGTGTCTGCCTTGCTATGCGAGTGTTGCCCGGTGATGGAGCAGGTATTATTAGCACGAGACAGGTGTACCAGACATCAGGTGTGAAGACTTAGCGCCGCATTTCATTGAAATAAAACCATCTATCATGACGTCACTGAAACCACGCCTACTGGCCAGGTGGCGCATTAACACACAGGGTTGTTTGTCTCGCAGTAATTTCAGAGTATAAATCAAATTTAAAGGTGCATTCTCGTAGTTACCAGAACCATTTTTCATTTTGCTATTTTAATAGTGAACTGTGAGTTTGTTTTGTTTAACGACACCACAAGAGCACATTGATTTATTAATCATCGGCTATTGCATGTCAAACATTTGGTAATTTTGACATATAGTCTTAGAGAGGAAACCCGCTACATCTTTTCATTAATAGCAAGATATTTTTTATATGCACTATCCCACAGACAGGATAGCATATACCAATCGTGGCGCACTGGCTGGAACGAGCTATAGCCTAATTTATCGATCCTAGACCGACTGCGCATCAGGCGAGCGCTAAACCTTTGGGGTACGTCCTGACTACACATTAGACTATTCGACACACAATCTTAATTAACTAATGATGTATAATTAATTTGAAAATATCGAAATTGTAATGTGCTGTTATTAGACGCAAACAGTGGCTTCATCAAGAAGTCTGGGTTTTTGAATTTTTAAAAAAACTCTACGTCACATAACTTCATGTAGGTTATAAAAAATATCATGGCGATATATTGACAATGATAGTGACGCGCAGCAATATTGACAAAAGTATTATAACCACTGGCGTATGAAGCACTTTTCAGATATTTTGCTTTATATTTGCTGTTTAATAGTGTAAAAGTGTGTAAATATAAAAGTGTACTCCCCCACTTTTTGGCACCTTCCTACACCACTAAATTACTTCATTGTGATATTGTACATAGAAACAGTGACATACGTAGTGATATGACAAAAATATCATACACAACGATGGTGACAGTGACAGCATACCATACATGTTCAAATGTTCTTCGATGTTTTATACCCTAATAAGCTAAGAGGCTGGCTGGCTACCTTCCTAAACCAGGGGCGGATTATGCTTAAGATAAGGGGGTTTCCGAAACGATATGTAAATGTTTATAATTTGAAATTATAAATTTTACGTGGACATCAATTTAGATCTGCGTGTTGGGGTTTGTTTTTTGTAGCCAGGGAGGGGGGTCCGTGCAACTGGGATCCCCCCTCCCCATAATCCGCCCCTGTAAATAGTGATAGCGTTGGAGGCCGAGCGCTCGCGAACAATTAGACTGGGAACATCACTTTTCATCATATCACATTCATATAACGTTAGGTGCAAAAAGCAGTCTAGAAAGCGACCACCCATCTGAAAATGCATTATGTGTAAAAGTTGCAGACACTAGTTTCTACCTGTGAAAATGGACACTAAGTTTGGTTAACTTACACTCCTGTAACACAGTTTGATAAAGTTACAATACAGTGAAACAAGAGTGTGACGTTGAAACACCCATACCAAGTAGACTAGAGATCGTCTCCATAACCGTTACTTCTCAGAAAGACGTACGTTTTTAAAAAAAATTTTTTTTAATTTTGGTATTGAAAACGCCTGGATGACCAAACACTTCTCATGTATGAAAATGGATAATCTAAACAGCAAAATCTAAGTAATGCCTGATTTCAATGATTAAAAACTGCTCTAATAGAGAAATATACGATATAGTGTTTAAAAACTAAGGTCTGTCACTTTAATTAAAGTTAGTTTTGTTTAAAGACGCAACTAGAGCATTTTCTTTCATGTATTAATCATCGGCTATTGGACTGCAAACATTTGCTCATTTTTGGAAACGTAGTCTTAGAAGAATCCAGCTACATTTTCCCATTAGCAGTAATGCATCAGATGTGAACCAGTTTTAAGACTGATTTTTATCTGTTATTTTCCTAGCTTTCTCTCCTATCTTAATAGTGGGCAGGACGTAGCCCAGTGGTAAAGCGTTCGCTTGACGCGCGGTCGGTCTAGGATCGATCCCCATCGGTGGACCCATTTGGCTATTTCTCGTTCCAGCCAGTGCTCCACAACTGGTGTAACAAAGGCCGTCGTATGTACTATCCTGTCTGTGGGATTGTACATATAAAATATCCCTTGCTGCTAAGCGAAAAGAGTAGCCAATGAAGTGGCGACAGCGGGTTTTCTCTCTCAATATCTGCGTGGTCCTTAACCATATGTCTGACGCCATATAACCGTAAATAAAATGAGCTGAGTGCGTCGTTAAATAAAAAACATTTCCTTCCTAACTTAACATCATTATTTTCTTCTTCCTCGACTAATTCTTCTTCTTCGTCTATTTCTTCTTCTGATTCTGATGAATATGGACTAGCTGATGGTCAGATATTTGGCCTTTCCGCTCGTATACAAGTTGTTGTTACACTGCACGGAGGTCCAGAAAGTGTAATGACGTTTACTACAAATACAACCGTTCGGGTTGTTCTCACTTTCACTCATGTGGAAAGTCAGACGACACGAAGGATGCTGAAATCCCGCACGTGCATCGCGCGTGCTGTAGTTTGGTCAGCAGAATGCGACGGTTCGTTGGTTTCCGTAGGGTACACGAATTCTCTTGCTGAATGTTGGACGGAATCCGTGTTGAGATCGGGCCAGTGCGGACAGGTAAGTGTCTGTTGTTATAGATTCTGTCTGGAACCAATTTCATGATCGTTTGCGACCTGTCAGCTTCCCAGTCATGAACCAGGGCATGTTTGCTACTCTCGTGGATTTCGCAATTTGACAAGTAAATAGCAGATGGTTATCTCGTAGATTTATCTTCATCACCTTTCATACCACAGGACAGGCGTACCTGTTTAATGCGCCTCAGAAACACTGTGTGGTACTCACCGAGGATATAATAGAGTGTCACTTCTTACCTTGGAGGTTTACTTTGATTAGACCTTCGCACAGTTTAAGACTGCACGCTACCATTGATCACTCCATTCAGTGCAATATAATTTCAGTGGGTTAGTTGTTAGTTGCTAGTGAAAGAGATGAGGGTGTAGTGCAGGCCTTTCCCCAGGATTTTTTTTACTGTATTGTTTTTAAAGTACAGTAAACCCATCAATTCCCCACCCCCAACAATTTCATAATTTGTGCCATGTTGTTGCTGTTGGTTTCAGCGTCGTGTTAAATGCTTGATGTGCTTTCTGCTTGTAAAATGTCTAGGCTAAGAATGCTGACTCCACTACAGTAGTGGTCTTATTGTCGTTAAAACTCGCTTTCGGCGGGAGCCGGTACCGGACTGCGAACCATGTACCTACCAGCCTTATGTCCGATGACTTAACTACGACACCACCGAGGCCGGTGATCGTCTGAACTCAAGTTGTTCACAAAACTGGCTAAGCTATCCACGGGATGATTTGGTATTTTTCGGGGATGGTATTTAGCTCAGTCGGTTGAATGTTCGCTTGAAGTGTTTGCATCGCAGTATCGAACCTATTCTGTAGATCCATTCAACTGATTGAGGTTTTTCCTCGTTCCATCCAGTACCCCACAACTGGTCAAAGACGTCTTAGTTTCTGTTTTAGTAACAGTGACCTTGAATTATGAAGTTTTATGAAAATGTGACGAGAAATGAAGTCTCAAGAGCGGTAAGGTCGTGGTGTACGTACCTTGTACGTACCAAGTCGCTATATCCGCTCGACTAATTGCGAGGGGATTTTTAAGGAAAATTGATAAAGACATTTATTGATTTTATTGTGCAAGTATAGATTCATATGCACGATTTCATCATCTTATAAACTATTATTTCCTAAAACCTTTAATGTGGCAATGTTTCTTTAATCTAGTAGGGTGTATTGATTTTTTTCTCGTTTTAATATACGAAGTAAAACAGAGTACGAAGGTAAAAAATCTATAAACACGTACATTAAAGACGGCGCCGTGTCCATAAAAGCACATGGCTTAGGGAGGAAGTGATATTTCTGCGAAACGTGGCGTGTCTCCAGGGTAAAGTAATACATCCCGAACACGAAAAGCAATCTGCGTTTTAATTACAAATCAGATTCCGTTTTTCTGTTTCTTCGTCTTTTGTATTCGCCGAGTTTGTAATGGCGACAGGTGTTTGCCAGAAGGAGGCTAAACCCGGTTAATGGCGGCGCTTTACGATACCGTGCGGTCATTTGGTATTCCGTATATTGTGAAAACACACTCGCCTGAGAAGAAATGAACTCCTGGAAGGTTTTTAACCGTACTTTGATTTTCCACTTGAGGAACTCTGCTTAGCAAGATGAACTGGGAGTCGGATTGGACGTTAGGACTCAACAATGGCCGCCTGAATGAAACAAGTCGACCTTGCAGCCAATACTGTGTCTTTTTACAAAACTTAATGACCCCCTCAGGTTTATATATTTTTTATTAAAAAAATCCATTCATGTGTTTCCATCACACCGTACCTTACTAGTGGATTTACGCTGGTTTACTCTGTGTTAGGTTTACACCCGAATACACAAACGTGATTGAGTACATACGTTGAGTAGAATGTTTCAAAACCTTCACCCGTTAGAAGATAAGAGTTAATATATTATTTAACGATCATATTAATGGGTGCATACCATCAAATGAAATCCCACAAACAACAATAGTACATATGTGTCTAAAGATACAGCTGTAACAGGCCAGATAAAACAATATTTTATTGCAAATGATCTTATCGGTAAAGCCTCGTTCGCGGTACTTGTGTCTAAGGATCAAATCTCTTCGGCGGATCCACTGTTTTTCCCCATTCCCAATGAGTGTCCGATGAATGGCATATCCAAGGCCGTGGTATGTGCTGTCCTGTCCTTGAGAATGTGCTGCTATTCGGAAAATGTGGTTTTCCTGTGAAGACTGAATTACAATTACCAAATGTTTGACATTCAGTAGCCGATGATTGATTAATCAATTGTTCTTGTGGTATCGTTAAACAAAACAAACTGTCATATTATATATCGCTAATAGTAGGCATGCCAGTATTAAATACTGTAATGAAAGTTCACGGCACTGCGAACTTGGACCCGGCGAAGTGTTATTTGGAATAACGCTACCTAAAGAAGGCTGTTTGTCTTGTCTGTTAACTGTATGACTTTTAAACAGTGCACCTGACGAATCCTAAAATCTACCTATAATACCTCCACCCACTCTAAACCTACCCCAGTCTATCTTGAGTCCAACCCACCGGACCATGACCTGCGTGTGCTGTTTCTCATCGTGGTACAAGGGTCACAGCATGGGTTTCTTTTAATTATTATTATTATTATTATTATTATTATTATTATTGTATTCTTTACCACACTTCCATACATTACCTCGATGTATTTTGTTTTTGAAGAAAATGGGGTTTTGTTTTGCTTGTTTTTGTTTGTTTGTTTGAATTTGTTTGTATGTTTTTGTTTGTTTGTTTGTTTTGTTTGTTTCATTGTTTTTTGTTTTGTTTTTTTTTTTGTTTTTTTCTTGGTTTTTTTTTGGTGGGGGGGGGGGGGGTTGTTGTTTGGGGCGGGACGTATCCCAGTGGTAAAGAGCTCGCCTGATTCACGCTTGCTCTATATCGATCCCTGTCGGTGGGCCCATTGGGCTATTTCTCGTTCCAGCCCGTGCACCATGACTTGTGTATTGATAGTCGTGGTATGTAGTATTCTGTCTGTGGGATGGTGGTTATAAAAGATCCCTTGCTACTAATGGGGAAATGTGGCGGGTTTCCTCTCTATATGTTAGAATTACAAAATATTTCACATCCAATGGCCGATGATGAATCAATCAATGTGCTCTAGTGATGTCGTTAAACAAAACAAACTAACCTTTTTTATCTGCACACACGCACACACCATGACCACCACCACACACATACATATCGAACACACATAATTATGTGTATATACACGCACATGCATACATAACGGACACACACACACACACACACACACACACACACATATATATATATATATATATATATATAACGGACACACACATACATATGTATATATGTTACACACACACACACACACACACACACACACACACACGCACGCACACACACAGAGAGACATCTGTATTAATGATACTCTCTCCTACAATCCACACGAGCTCCAGTCTATGGAGTGGCATTTCAAGACACGTTACGATGCGCATCACATTCAACATGAACAGTGCAGGGTAACCAGGTTAGCGCGGAAGTTCATTACATTAGTAAATAAAAGCTAGACCCACGGGGAATTAAAACGAGGAAAACAAATTACGCTCTGTTTGGAAAAGAAAACTGACCTTGTTTTCACACGGTACTGCCAGATATCCTGATCTTTTTATTCGTGGAGCATTGCATGCCGGGAATTAAATCTCGCGGTATAAAAACAAAAATAGATTTTCAATGGAGCTCACAAAAGTGAGTTTATTTCATTATGTCGTCTTTCACAATTTGAATCAATGATCTGGAAACGAAGGAATATATCCGACCTCAAGAGAGCACCAAGGTCTGCCGTTTTCTTTACCAGAAGGTTAATAATGCCAATATGGAGATGACAGACTTTGATTTTCAACTACACAGTAATGATTCCCAAACTCCAGTAATTGCCCTTCATACATTTTGTACCACACAAGCAACACATTTATACATTTGTTTAATTCGTACTATTTGAAAGCCACTGGGGCCGGGAGAAAGTCTTGGGGGCCATGCCCCCAGCTCATCTTACAAACTGATGCACGAAAATATGCACAAATCCGCATCATTATAAAATGTTAACTCTTTTTATTTGTTTTTAAGTTGCTGCGTTCTAAAATGTTTTAATTATAAATGCTCTTAGATGCATTCTGAAATAATTTAAATCTGTTTTTCTGTCGCCTCGAAGAGAGGTGGATAATGTTAGGTCAGTGACTCCCTCAGTGAAACCCTAATTGTCCATCCACGGCTTTATACGGATTTTAAAATGTGTATTTATTTCAAACTTTCACAATTATCGACATGTGGAGGGATTACTCGTCTGGCAATTTTAGTAATTTGCTCCGAAGGTGTTAGGGAGCCAATCGCTGGGGATATATTGTCTGTTGGCGGAAATAACTCGCCAAAATCATAAACAAAGATTATCTGATGGAATAGGAAGAATGTTCGTTAGCTATCTACCTCTGTTCGGCGCAGACGTTACATACAGACCATTTTCTCCGGAACAATAACTACCATTTTACCCTGGGACAAGTTAAAGTTTGTTTTGTTTAACGACACCACTAGAACACATTGATTAATAAATTATCGGCTATTGGATGTCAAACATTTTGTAATTCTGGCACGTAGTCATTTGAGGAAACCCGCTACAGGGGATCTTTTATATGCACTTTCTCACAGACAGAAAAGCACATACCACGGAGTTTAACCAGTTGTAGTTGTGGTGCACTGGTTGGAACGAAAAAAAACCCAGTCAGTTGAATGGCTCCACCGAGGTGGTTCGATCCTGCGACGCAAGCACCTCAAGCGAGCACTCAACCGATTGAGATAAATCCCGTCCGGGTAGTTATTTCTAGTTTCCAAATATAACCTTGACGGCAGTTTGTCCTGTAAATGCTCAGTGGAACAGATTATGTGATTTGTGTGATTTGTATTATTAAAAAATCGTAACTATATTACAAGCCGAAATAATCGAAAATATTTTATATTTTCTTCGATATCGATTCAAATCGAAATCTTCCGATTATTACTACAATTTGTATAAGGGACGTAACTGTGAACGATTTATAACAGCAGGATTTACATCCCTTGTTATTCCCAAATTGTGTTGGAATATTAGTTCAATTAGACCAATCAATTTCTATTGCCGATAATGTTAACATTTACTAATAAAGCTGATATAACTAGCGTATCAACATACGCAGGAAGTACACCAGTTACAAATGTAGAACCTCACATTTGTTATACCTGCAAGGAAATGGGGGTGGGGGGGGGGGGGGGGGGGGGTGTCACATGACATTTAAAACATTTAATCAATGTTTTTAATCAGCAAGCATCATTTTTAATGATAATCTCCTTTCCATTTTCGGGGTACTCTATACTGATCTGAGTAACGCCAGTAGCGGATCCGGGGGGTGGGGTGGGTCAGGGGTCCAGACCCCCCCCCCCCCCCCTTTGTAAATTCGAGCATGATTTGTTCAGCTGTAAGAGGTGTGCTGTGTAAAAGTAGAGATCAGTCTTCACATTTGGACACCCCCCCCCCCCCCCCCCCTTTCAGAAATCCTGCATCCGTGCCTGAACGCACAAACGGTTTATTTGGTATTAAAATTGTAAATATTATATTATTTTCAACCACATTTCATTATTCTCATATGGCTGGTGTATTGACTGTCTGGAAAGTTGTGCTGCTTTTATTCGTCTATTAAATGTATAAATATATATTATATATATCAATAATTCATCATCAGTTGGGGGTGGTGGTGAGGGGACTGTTTGGAACGAGCACGATAATGCAGAATTCAAAGGATATAACCGATAGCAATGCAATGCATGGGAGATAACTATGCATTCACATAAAATACAAGAGAAGTCAAAACATGTACTGTTCTCAGTTTTCCAGTTTCCTAGCATCAAATCAGGGACTTACACGTTATGGTTGCAGGTGCACTGTCCACTGTATACAGGGTACAAGCCACTGATTAACTCTGCTTAGTAGTAATATGCGACAGTTTTTATTTGTGCAGCTACCATTATCTATTCCCAATACATTTATACATCATTTAGTATAAAAAGAAAGAAATGTTTTATTTAACGACGCACTCAACACATTTTATTTACGGTTATATGGCGTCAGACATATGGTTAAGGACCACACAGATTTTTTTGAGAGGAAACCCGCTGTCGCCACTATATGGGCTACTCTTCCGATTAGCAGCAAGGGATCTTTTATTTGCGCTTCCCACAGGCAGGATAGCACAAACCATGGCCTTTGTTGAACCAGTTATGGATCACTGGTTGGTGCAAGTGGTTTACACCTACCCATTGAGCCTTGTGGAGCACTCACTCAGGGTTTGGAGTCGGTATCTGGATTAAAAATCCCATGCCTCGACTGAGATCCGAACCCAGTACCTACCAGCCTGTAGACCGATGGCCTACCACGACGCCACCGAGGCCGGTCATTTAGTATAAAGATTGAATTCAATATTGCTATAGCAAAAAATGTTCCTGCGAATAATGTTTTTTTTTTAAATTATTTAATTTTTTGTTTACATAAATGAAGATGGCTAACAAAACATTCCTTAAATCTCTTAAATGCAACGTGGTACACCATTTTCATCCAGATTCATTGCAGAGGCGGATCCAACGGGTTGGGGGGGGGGGGGAGGTGTCACAGGGGTCCCGTGTCCCCTCCTTTGGAGAAAGTTAAAGGTCACAAGCTTGTGACCCCTAAATATTTTTCATTCGTGTTGCACAGCAGCGATATAATATTATATTGCATTAAAACAAATGCTGTACGTTATTCAAAGCTTAACACAACCAGTGCTCCACAACTGGTGTAACAAAGGCCGTGGTATGTACTATCCTGTCCGTGGGATGGTGCATATAAAAGATCCCTTGCTGCTAATCGAAAAGAGTAGCCCATGAAGTGGCGACAGCGGGTTTCCTCTCAATATCTGTGTGGTCCTTATAATCATATAACGCCATATAATCGTAAAAAAAAAAAATCTGTTGAGTGCGTCGTTAAACAAAACATTTCCTTCCTTCAAAGCTTAACAAATTGAGCAAACACCACCATACAATTATGGTAAATCTACTGTTTGTTTCTTTGTATATTTCATAAGAAATAATCTCGCCGATATGGACGAAAAGCTAGCTCTATTTTAAATGGTTGAATAATATATAGCCTATATAAACCCAGAGATTGCAGCTTCACAATACATTCACTTAGCGCTGCATAATGACCAAGCTATTCATTTTTCTTGTGAATACCCCAATCCTACACACAGAAATAAAAATACATCTCAATAATTTTATGTACAACTATTATATATATATATATATATATATATATATATATATATATATCATTAAAGCCGCACACCCTAGTTCCATCCAGCGGAAATAAATTATAATTTGGTTAATCTACAAACCTGTAACACACTTAGATCACGTTTTTATCAAATGACGTGAAAAAGCAGGTTTTATATCGATAAATACCATGGGAATCCCAATGTCCCAATTGCTTGAAATAATTTTGAAAGTTAGTATTCTGATGTCACCGGTAGATGTCGCTCGAAGCACAATAATGCCTACGTCACGACAAATTTCACAGACTTGGGGTGCGTTTCTTTCACCTCTCCTGGACATGTTCCAACTGTTCTGTCCTGGTTGTATCCCCTCTCCAGATATCGTAAGACTTAGCAAAATTATTGGTTTTAAGGGTTTGTAACGTTTTGTATTGAGACACTTACTTGTCTGAACTTTATTGTTACTGAAAATGTTCACGAACTGTGAAGAAAAATCTCACAAATGAACAACAACAAATCGGATGTTGATTGCGCGAACCGTGCACGAGAAAACAAACCGAACCAAAATGACAAACGTCACGTGGTATACCAACGTCTGTGACATTGAAATGGAAATATCCCCTCTAAAAATAGATTAGACCTTGTCTGCTCAACGGTTTTTTCTCAGAGGCACGTGCCATTTTATGAAATACGAAAAATGCATTTTGTGGTATTACAAAAACCAGGATTACCAAAAAACACTTCAGGTGAATGGAAATGTATATTCTAAATAATAAACGGTAAGTAAAGTGCAATTTTATTTGTGAAAAAAATGGGTTTAATAGCGAAAAACAACGACGTAATGGTTAACGACTAGCCGTAACTAGGGTGTGTCCCTTTAAATCCTCCAATAAGGATGGCCGACAGGTTAAGATATGACATCACATCACGTCATTGTTTAAGAGGTGACCACAGGCAGACAGCAGAGGTAAGATCGCGTGCCGGTGTAGACAGAGCTAATTACTACATAAACATCGTTTGTTCTTGAATTTACATCTGAAATCCGGAATAGACAGAATCCGATTTAGGCAGAGTTTTATTCATAATAAATTATTGGTAGCTGCCTAGCTGGCCGAGACTTTAAAACTGTTCCGGTTTACACAGAAATCCGGTTTAGATAGATTCCGGTTTGGACAGAGTCCACTGTACTTAATATTTGTTGCATCTTCAATCATGCCGGTGACGGGCAGTGGATTATTACTGTACATTGTTCTTCGCTACTTCTATTCCTTGTCAGGCGCGGATTCAATCTAATTAAAATTAGCTCCACTATTACATGTGGATCTAACACCAGCCAGTTGGAGCTCATGTCCACCAATCAAAACCTTACTTGCAGAATCCTGCCAGTGATTTAAAAATAATTGGAAAACATTCCGAATTATCCTGAGGGTATACGATATGTTTCATGTGAATTACGAATGCCTTATTTAGACCAGTAGAACTAATTTTAATCGGATTGCTAACAACACTGCGTAGTCCCCAATGTCCAGGTAACATTTCGTCTGTAAATAATAATTTAAATATTGACCAATCACACTTCGCCTTTTATAACGTTATTTGGGAGCATACAAATTCTAAAAATATCGGGCGAGTCTATTTTAGTGGCCTCAGTACAGCGAACCATACCAATACGTACGGGGTGGGTTATCAGTCTTCAGTTTTACATTAAAAATTATTTATTTATTTATAAAAAAAACCCAAACTAAATCAGTCTTCAGTTTTACATTACAAATTATTTATTTTATAAAATAAAACATGTTTTAAGGCATTCGTAATTCACGCGAAACATGTCGTATACCCTCAGGATAATTCGGAATGTTTTCCAATTATTTTTAAATCACTGGCAGGATTCTGCAAGTAAGGTTTTGATTGGTGGACATGAGCTCCAACTGGCTTGTCTTAGATCCACATGTAATAGTGGAGCTAATTTTAATTAGATTGGCGCGGATTGGATCCAGTGAGAGGGTGCTCCGTTAAGTTACGAAAATTGCCGAAGACGTTACCATAAAAACGTCAACATTCCTTTGACGTGACGTCAACAATGCTTTTACGTTTTACTATGCTTATTGATGTCAAAGCGATACTACGCACATTCGTCGGAATCTTGTTTAACTTCAGAAATGTGCGAAAAGATCGCTGTTTGACATTTATAATCATATTTATTTTAAATGTGTATAAATGTAAAATATCTCTGCATGGATCTAATACTACCTAATGATGACATCTAACTACTGTTCCAATATTTCCTGCAAATGTTGATGGATATATCGATAGAGGTAAGTGATTGTTTGATTGTTTTTATTGTTTCATTATCAGGACTGATGATGAAGTAGGGGGTGGGGTGGGGGGCGTAGGTTTTAGCGTAGCAGGTATTTTTTTTAATGTGTGTGTGTGGGGGGGGGGGGGGGGCACCCACATTGGGAGGAAGAACACACACTGGGTATGAGTCGTGTTATGGGGCGACAGGTAAATATAAAAGATGTTGGGGAAAAAAGAGGGGTGATTGTCCCCATCCACCCCACCCCGGCTATACTAATACATATTAATAATGAATGAATGAAAGTTTAACGACACCCAAGCACGAAAAATAGGCTACATCGGCTATTGGGTGTCAAACTATGGTAAAGACATATTAATAAAGAATAAAAGAAATATTCGCTATATTAATTAAGTTCATTTCAATTTAATTTGTTGCATCAATTTAAGCATAAGATGTTGTCCTGAAGGACTGCAAGCGTTAATCCAAGAGGAAGGTGTTGGAAGGGACCCCCCACCCCCCACCCCCCAAACGAAATTCGAAGTGTCCCGAAAAGTCCAGTGTTTAACAGATGAAAATAATATTGCATTGATTGAATAAAACACGATTGTCCAAATATCTCTCCTAACTGTATATCTATTAGATCTCTGTAACGAGCAGTATTACCCGCTGTGTGGCTCGTCTAGGTATGATCAGAGATACGATCTTATATAAAGTATATATTATTATAGCACGTTTAGTTCACTAGAAAACACAAAAAAACACAATACACTTTGGAATCTGTATTAACCTACGCTGACAAATGTACTGCCGCAGTAGTTAATTAATAACAACAATAATAACAACCCAGAACTGATCACTTAATTAGTTAATCTCTAGGTGTCTAGTTTACACAATATGCTAATCACTTCACCGTGACACAACACCCTCACGTGTGATAATTGAGAAACGCTAACACACACACGTGCGATAATGGAGAAACGCTTCCAGGGGAACTCAATTAATAAAGGAATTACAACACTATTCCTAACTGGTTAATTTTTAATTAACCCTAACTACTCATTCAATAACCTTGTAATACAGAATTAATACTGGTACCTATCACAATAAAGACAATAACCTACAGTTTACCTAGGTCCTCTAGGATGACTGGCTAAGCTTTATATATATATATATCAGAACGGTGAGCCTACAGAATACTACGTTAGATGACCGGCAGCACCGTCTAAATAATATTGGTATAATACAGTATTAAAATATTTAAAGTCACATCAATCACATCAAGGTTATACACAAAGCAGAAAATATATATTTACCAAAGTCCCGTCTGAACTAATATAGATCGTTCAGTGGACGGACAGCGATCCCCTGGAGCCTTCCTAATGTTTCTCGTCGATATATCTAAAATCCTAGCTATTTATTCAAAACTCTCAGAGACAGCGAATATCGCCTGGGGGTACAAGGCGGTACCTCACGTATCATGTGGATTTTCCACAGCCACCATGCCGGCATATTTTTCTCTGATCGTCAGACTGGCTGTCGCCATACCGCGAGCAATCCCCTGGCCATAAACAGCACTACCGGAGATATTACGTAACTACTAGCCACATGGCCTCCACGCCTGCGCTGGGTGTGTATTAGAAAAGCTCGATGACCGTCGCGCAAAGGTATCACGTAACAAGTTGCCCACCTGGACTAAGTGTATTTGGAACTGCACACGGCCTTCTAAAACAATTAATATCGCCACAGGCGAAAAGAAATTAAGAGCATGTACCGTCACAGGTTTTTAGCGGGGAACATGTTTACAATGTTCAGCTTAATATTTCTGAGGATGATTACTATACAGATAATACATGCTGAATACTGTAGATGCCTTTTTTAAATCGTTGAACCCTCTACCTTAAAACATCCTGCATCCGTCCCTGCCAGTTATGACAATATTAATTTAAATTTATATTATATATTTATATCCACCATCCCACAGAAATGATACATACACCACGACCTTTGAAATACCAGTCGAGGCGCACTGGCTGGAATAAGAAATAGCCTAATGGGCCCACCGACCGGGATCGATCCTAGACCGACAGCGCATCAGGCAAGCGTTTTACTACTGGAAATATATGCTGTCCTATACATGGAGAAACTACACCCGCGCGGCCATCACCACCACAACCACCACCACCACCACCACCACCACCACAACCATTATCATCATCATCATCATCATCATCACCACCACCACCACCACCACCACAACCACCACCTTAATGAAATAAAAACACACTAATTAAATCATCGTCGTCGCCGCCATCGTCGTCATTATGATCATCATCAATATTATCATCAACATGATCATCATCATCATCAACATCAACATTATCATCAAAATCAACATCATGATGATGATCATCATCATCACCATTAACACCATCATTGTGTTTGTAGATGTGTATGTGAAGCACATCATGCCAGGTATTAATTCCGACGATAGTAACGATTACATTACCCGTGTACACTGTTCTGCAGGAGAAAAATACTAATCGTTATAGGATAATGATGGTTACGTTCCTGGATTCACTGCACAAATTCAATTATTGATGACAGTATGGGTTTCTGGCTTTCATTTTCCACTGATAATATCGTTAATAAACCTGCTATACAAGCTGCATAGTGACCTGCCTAAACAGTACACATATAATACAGCGCGAAACTCTTCACTAAAGTTTGTTTTGCCACTGAATCTGAACGACAAAACCGTAATCTCTGCACAATACAGAGTCGAATGGGTGCTTGGCAAAATAGTGGTTCACTCCATGAATCTCTATCTAGTGCCTTGTCTATAGGAGGACAGCCACTCCCGAGGAGATTCTTTACTGGAGATTCCACCCCTCTTGCATCGCCATAAAGCGGACTGTCAATCCCAGACTAGTCCACTAAATGGAAACTAGCACTAGAGAACGTACAGCTGCGATGACATGCACTCACGAATCACTGTCCCGCTATCAGTTTTATTAGAACATGTTAACATTGTCGGCAATGGGAATCCATTGGGTCCAACAGAACCCGAAAACCTATACTTAATCACTGAGTTCGACACGCTCACTGAATAGTAGACTGGTGGAAATGATTGAGTTAATTCTGTAATTGACTGGCGCCCCGTAAGTTATATTTCCAATCACTGGTGACATAATTAACATATTCCCGCAGCGCTGTTTACCAATATCACGTTCTATATCCGGATCGCCATCGATGGGACTGGCTGACATGTTTCACCAGGCTGTCATGTGGCTGGGGATGGGGTTACTTCATGATAAATTAATTACACTTATATAACCGGCTGATTAATTGGTCCCTATACTTGATCGGCTGAGGACAATAATAGATCAACATTTTAGTCTATCGTCAACTGATGACGCCGAAGGCTGCTGCTGGAAGATCAATATCGACAAAACGCGATACAGTTATTACCACTTTAATTTTTTCTTCATCATATTGTAAATTCAGGTCCTTACCTAGGGTAAAATAACTGAAGGGTCGGGGTGGGAGAGGTGGTGCATAAAAAGAATTGGGGCATATATGTAATAAAGGTGTTCCCCAAGTGTATGGTGTTGTTTTGGTTTTTTTTTTAAAGCATGCTGTCCTAGGCACA
Organism: Gigantopelta aegis; assembly: GCF_016097555.1. Lineage (NCBI taxonomy): Eukaryota > Metazoa > Mollusca > Gastropoda > Neomphalida > Peltospiridae > Gigantopelta > Gigantopelta aegis. The sequence continues at coordinate 74,812,543 of NC_054706.1, read as the reverse complement.
CACCTCAGATATCCAGGATAGTGAGTTAGTTGTTAGTGGTTAGTGAGGGAGAAGAGGGTGTAGTGGTCTTACAATTAACTATTAAGTCGTTAAAACTCGCTCTGGGTGAGAGCCGGTACCGGTCTGCGAACTTAGTACCTACCAGCCTTTTTTGTCGGATGGCTTAACCACTACGCCATGCTAGGTATGCCTCTGAAATCATAACCATCAAGGTTTATATTCAACTATAGCTTATATGTTTTGGCTGACACTCTAAATGATTTCCCTTAATTTTTGGGGTTAATAAAATCAAAATTGTCCCTTAACGGTAAATAATCTTCTGTCCTAAGCCCAACCACAGGCCTTGCCGGAAATTTGGCTTGGGATGGACGAGCCTGAACCTTAATTGCATATAGGTACATAAATAGTTGACACTCAAACCAAGATGGTACTTCTGCTCAGCATGGAGCGCAACAGAACTTTGAAACCAGGTAGTACGGCACTACCAGTCTACATCATGACTACATGACGCTAGAATATGTAATTAAAAGCACGAAACTATATAACCAAGTTAGCAAACAATTTCCTAATATTATATGAGTTTCTCCTCCTGGGGGTAGATTTCGCGTGCGGTTGGCTTGTCTCTCTCCATTTTGTATTGGAAGCGCCCCCGAGCTGCAATCTTGAGTCCAATATTTACTACCCTATCTCCGGAAATTCGTCCTGCCTGTGATAAAGAAATTGTAACTGTTTCCACACTGTGGGTTATTTGCCGAGGCCGAAAAGACGTGATAGAGTCGTTCAGAGTGCGCCTTTTCATCACTGCTTCGTTAGCAGCACTTGAGGAGAGAGCGCGGATCAATATCCAATCTAGCTCACCTCAATCAAGAGGGTCGTAAGAAGATTTAGGATGTAATTCTGACGTAAGAAAGACATTCTGTCCTCTCCAGACCAACATAATTGAAAGATAAAACAAGTGCAAGGATGACAAACTTGTACGACAGGCTTGGCGTCAATCGACAAGGGTTGTGCGGTGTCTGTTTGCCAAGTTTGTTACAGCGATAGATAAACCGATTACACTAAATACGTAATTCCATTGGTTCTTATCACACAAATGGAGGATTTTCCTCTTTCAGTAAGTTGATGATCATAATTCTAAGCGAGAAACAGTACATAGGTTGAGTTTTATACATGAACGACCAGGGTGCTACAATGGAGAAACTGGCCTCAGTGGTGTAGTGGTTAAGCCACCGGACTTAAGGCTGGCAGGTACTGGGTTCGTATCCTGATACCGACTCCCATCCAGAGCGAGTTTAATAACCCAGTGGGTAGATGTAAGGCCACTACACCGACTCTCTCTCTCTCTCTCTCTCTCTCTCTCTCTCTCATCACTAACCCTCTCTCCAGAGCAGTGAAGTCCAGACAACTAAGGTGTGCCCAGAATAGCGTGCTTAAAGCTTAACTGGATTTAGAAGTACGGAAATCAGTACATGTATAAACAAACAAAGAAAGAACAATGGAGATGTTGATGTCCTGTGTTAATTCCACAGAGGTTTAGCTATCGAGTTTTAATGCATAGATCTTTCTCTACTGAGAGACGGTCAAAACATTCGTTGAACTAGACACTTTGGTACACCATCACATCTTTGAGGTGTTTTTTTTTTAAAACGTGATCTTTCATACAATTGTCCAAGCAATAACATTACTCTTCTAGTTTTTATATTACACATTATTGTCTAACACCCCCACCCCAACCCCACATGAAACCTTGAATTAAAGGAGTCGTATTCTAGATTCTCACCAAAGAAGGTGAAAACGTCACTGAAGTTCACAATCGTAAGGCTAGTGATTATTTTCTGGTTGACAATTTAGAAGCCTTCCTTCGTGGTTGCCTTTTTGAAGATTATGAAAGTCTGAAGACTGCAAAATGGTGGTTAATGGACCAACTCAATGAGTTTTGTTTTGTTGGCATCAGTGGCTTGAAAGATAAATGGGGCAAATACATTGAGGTCAAGGATGATTTTATTGAAATGTAACGTTGAGACATTTGGTCTGTCATCACTTTCAGTACCTAGTTCTACAACCCTTTTTATTGCCCCTCATATGCACGGCGCTCTGGAAACTGATCTGATGGGGGGATTCCCACTAACTACCGTGAACAGAAGCACCTTAAACCAACTCTGTTATAGAGCTCAGTGCTGGTAGATGGTGACTTCCTTCGCTATACCACTCTATACCGCTACCGGGGGCAGGATCTAGCTCAGTCGGTAAAACGATTGCCTGAAGTGCTTCTGTCGAAGGATCGAATCCCCTCGACGGACACATTCTCTGATTTGGGCTTTTTAAATCTTTTTATTTTAGTTACCAGTAACCATTATCCTTTGTTGAGGACATTTAGATCGGCCTCGATAACATAGTGGCTAAGCCACCGGAATTAAAGCTGGTGGGTATTGGGTTCACACCCCGGTACCGGCTCTCACCCAGAGAGCGTTTCTTTACGACTCAGTGTAGGGCCACCACACCGACTTTTCTCTCACTAACCCCCCCCCCCCCCCCCCCCCCCGTCCTGTACAGACAACTCAGATAGCTGAGGTGTGTGCCAAGGACAGCGTGCTCGAAACCTAAATTGGATATAAGCACGAAAATATATTGATTTTTTTTTAAATAATAAAACCTGTACAGACAATCCATATAGCTGAAGTGTGTGCCAAGGATAATGTGCTCCAATCTTTACTGTAACCATATCTTTTTGTCCGGAAATATCACTTTTTCTAACGATATCTCTTATGATGTAGTTTATTGCGTCATATATCATATACGTTTGACCTCTTGCCTACCACCATCAAGTGTGTCTTAAGAAGACTTAAGACGCTATTCTAATCTAAGAAGAATAAAACATGACCCCGGCCAAATGAGTAGAACAGATATGACAGCATTCCATTGCTATGACCGGACCGATACGCCGTAACCTCTATGAAATATGTTCTCGACATTGTGTAAAATCAATACGTGATGACAGTGCCTAGCAGCATCTCACAGCCCGCGCTATGTAGACTCCCAGAGAACAGTGACAAGAAAACTAATACTTCAACACAAAACGGCAAACCACTTCATATGAGGAAGATGAGTTATTTCCTTTTAGTTTCCACCTTTATCGTAGAGATCTGCATTGCTTTGCGTCTGGTTGGCGGGACGTACGTAGCTCAGCGGTAAGGCGTTCGCGTGATGCGCGATCAGTGTGGGGTCGTTTGCCGTCGGTGGTCCCATTGGGCAAGTTTTTTTATCTTGTTTATTAATATCTGTGTGGTCCTTGACCATGTGCCTTGTTTTTAAGAATCTATACACAAGGTGAGACGTAAATAAAGATTGTGTCTGTCAGTCTGTCCGTCTGTCTGTCTGTATGTCTGTATGTGTCCAACGCCACAATATAACCTTAATTACAATGTGTTGAGTTCGTCGTTAGATAAACCACCACTACCTTCCTACCTTGTTCATCTATTTAAATCCTAATTGTCTTTGCTAACATTAGATGGTCTGACACACAAGGTGTGCGACTGTGATCTCTTTCGTATTTCTTTGGTCAAAATCAGTCTGCGTCGGTCGCCGATCTGCGTCAGATTTTTGTGAAAACCAGCTTTCCATGCGAGCATTGTGAAATATACGCCACCACAACTGGATTAGATATAAACCATAAAGGATCTTGAATTTACAGCTTTTTAAGTGATTTTGACTGCGTCTTTCAATAATAATGACAGAATAAAATAATTATTTTTAGTTCTTTATGTACTAGAAGTCGGGGGAAGGGTGTTTGTTTTGTTTTGTTTTGTTTTGGTGGGATTTTTGGGTGGTGTTTTTTGTTGTTGTTGTTGTTGGGTTTTTTATGTGTTTGTTTGTTGTTATTTTGTAATAATAATAAATCCGAATAGTTTATTTTAAATATATTTATATAGTTGAAATATATTGAGTGAGGAAAAGAACTGTGATATTGCTAGTACATGTACATGTATAAGGGTTGTGCGATATAACATTTAAGCTGACGTAGTAAAAAAGCAATGAATGAACGAACGCACGAACGGACGGACAGACGAACGAACGAACGAACGAATAAACGAATGAATGAATGAATGGATGTTTAACTAGCTCCAGCACATAGAATAACAGTGTTGGGTGTCAGACAAAGGAATATGATAATGAATATCAATAAAAAAAAAGTATATTATAAAGCAATCAATAAAGCCCAGTGTAAACAGGTGTGAAAGAGTGACATTCATGAAGGACACAATGACCCATATCAACACAACATACCAAAACAAAAACAAAATCTTCAAAAAGACGAAAACAGCATGGAAACAGAGTGTAGAGCTGCGGTAAACCAATCAATATTGCACCATTACACCGAACTGTCAACACAGAACGAAACAACACGGTGGAAAACGACGTCATCGCTGTACCAGCATCTAATCAGGCTGTTGTGTGTTTGACTTGTAACTGTAACATTTGGTCGAGAGAATGAGAGAAGAAACACGATTCTGCCACACAAGTCACTCTTGCCAATCAGGAGTACAGGGTATTTTAGTATACGAGTCCTGTGTATGTGAATGTGCATATAAAAGATCCCTTGCTGCTGATTGCAAAATGTAAATGATTTCCTCTGGACACTACATGTGAGCATTACCAAATGTTCGACATCCAATAGCACGCGATAAATTAACCAATGCGTTCTAGTGGTGTTGTTAAACAAAGTATACATTACCAAATGTTCGACATCCGACAGCACGCGATAAATTAACCAATGCGTTCTAGTGGTGTTGTTAAACAAAGTATACATTACCAAATGTTCGACATCCGACAGCACGCGATAAATTAACCAATGCGTTCTAGTGGTGTTGTTAAACAAAGTATACATTACCAAATGTTCGACATCCGACAGCACGCGATAAATTAACCAATGCGTTCTAGTGGTGTTGTTAAACAAAGTATACATTACCAAATGTTCGACATCCGACAGCACGCGATAAATTAACCAATGTGTTCTAGTGGTGTTGTTAAACAAAGTATACATTACCAAATGTTCGACATCCGACAGCACGCGATAAATTAACCAATGTGTTCTAGTGGTGTTGTTAAACAAAGTATACATTACCAAATGTTCGACATCCGACAGCACGCGATAAATTAACCAATGTGTTCTAGTGGTGTTGTTAAACAAAGTATACATGATCTTCTGAAAGACTGAATAGCAGATATTACTGCCTGTGGTGTCGTGGGTGTGAACGTGTCTATGCATACAGCCTCAGTGGTGTAGTAGTAGAACTATCTGACTTAATACTGGTAGGTACTGGGTTCGCAGCCCAGTACTGGCTCCCACCCAGAGCAAGGCCACTACACCGACTTCTCTCTCACTAACCACTAACAACTAACTACTAACTCAGTGACCGTGACATACTAACTCAATTACCTTGACGGACAATGCAGATAGCTGAGGTGTGTGTGTGTGTGTGTGTGTGTGTGTGTGTGTGTGTGTGTGTGTGTGTGTTTGAACCTTAATTGGATATAAGCACACGAAATACAGCGCTCCAAAATACCTAACGCCCAGTGCTCAGCATTTCATTCATTTCATTTCAACTTAGTTTCGGCACACACCTCAGCTATATGGTTTGTCTGTCCAGGACAGTGGGTTAGTTGTTAGTAGGTTAGTGAGAGAGACAAGAGGGTGTAGTGGCCTTACACCTACCCACTGAGCCCTTAAGAACTCGCTCTGGGTTGGAGCCGGTACCGGGCTGCGAACCCTGTACCTACCAGTCTGTAGTCCGATGGCTTAACCACGACGCCACCGAGGCCAGCACACCCCGGTGAAGCTTTACCATGTCCCGGATTTTAATCGTTCACCACCAGAGATGTTTTACTGTATTATGTATACTGATAAAAAAAAAAAGAAAGAGAAACGCAAATATTAATTTAGTTTTCTTTCATTTTATTTTAAATTATTTAGCTGGAATCCCATTAGGTTTGTGTCTGTCAACATTAGCAATGTATTGAGAACATTTTGGGCCCATTTTGAAAGACTCTTTACCAAATTAATTGCTTCATGAAAACCCACCATATGTATTAATATGCATTTCTTTTGCTGTTCAGTATATTTAAAAAAAAAAAAAAAAAAAAATGTGAGCAATTCCTGGTTACCCCATTGAGTACCAGTCTAGTGTCAAGCTAGTTCGCTTGCTATTTGTATTTTTTTCTTGTATCAATCAGAATTTTATCTCTTTTAACCAAATTTCTCGCTAAGCGCCATCGATTTTACAATAAAATACACTCAGTCGAATTTGCTCAACAATCGGCCTCCGCCAAATGAAGTCTTTGAAGTCCTCCCGTGTTATGAACAGCTAAACAATCAAAGTGAACCTCGGTGCTGACTTTCAAACACTAATACCATCACCCCGCCCACTGATCAAATTGCAGCAGATACATGTTGGGTGTAGCATGATTGCATTCTTATCAAAGTCTACTAGAAAAAACAAGTAAATCAATGCATGTTACATTGCCCAATATGATGATTGTTAAAAAAGAAGCAACCGTCAAGAAAATTCAATTTTGATTAATCACGTTAACATCGGATAGTTGCAGTTAACAGACTCTGATTAAAAAATAGTATACGAGTGATAGAACCGGGCTTGATTAGAACAGAAGCGATTTAATGATGTTTGTTGATGTAAGGCAGATTCTGTTGCTTAGATCCAGGCTTGAGTAACACACGAAATGTAAATATTACGTATCTTGAGTGTTTGTATGCGCGTGCGTGCGTGCGTGCGTGTGTGCGTGTGTGTGTGTGTGACTTTTACCATGCTCATATACAACGAAAGTTTCGAGCACGTCTGTCCCGGGTTCGGCATCTGGATAGCCAGATATCCAATCCGGGACATATCTTGAGTGTTATAATTTTGGACTGCGCATCATGCATGGTATAACATGAGATTGCACATCACACTTCAGACTGTGCATCACTCGTGTTATAAATGTAGACTGCGCTTTATTCGTGTTATAACTTTAGATTGCACATTACGTGTGTTATAACTTTAGATTGCACACCATGCGTTATAACTTTAGATTCCGCACCACGCGTTATAACTATACATTCCGTATCACGCGTTATAATTTTAGATTCGTCACCACGGCAGCTCACTGTTAAAATCAGAGTTGCATTGAGTACACGTGTACGTTTCTCTTCAGCTAACGCTCGCAGCCAGGAGTCGTTTTGTAAAGACTTAGCTTAAGCTAAAAATTAACGAAGTTTTTCCCCCGGATTTATCGCTACGTAGCCATAATTCAGTTAAACATTAACGGATAAATAACAAGCAGGATATGATAACTACGTAATTGATTGAATAAAATACTTTTTATGGACAAATTAAATGTGTGTATTTTTAGATAATACTTTGTTGAGCCTTTTAGTAATTAAACTGTCGTGAGAACTTGCCTTTAGTACGACAAAACAAAACAACCCGTAGTTGTCACCCCCCCAATGAGAGAAAGTGTTTACATCATCGCCATCATTATTTAATTGTTTCTTATATTGACGGGGAAAGCGTGCTGGCAGCAGAATGTATCGACCTACGACAATCCAGGTTGTTTTGTATTTCATGCTGGGCGATTTCATTGCCGGATAATTCATCTTTTATGACAATCATTGTCTGACATTCTTCGTCAGCGTTTACGTGAATATAGCTGTCGTGTAATTATGGAGTGAGACCACGGTTTCGGTGTGTATTGATGATGGAAAGCGTGGCTCTCAAAACAACCCATAATAGATTATTTTTCTCTCTCTTCTGGGAGGCAATGAGGACCTCCTCACAGTTAATGAGCGTTACGTAAACCGTGACCGCCGCTCAGTTAGGCTATGTCAATCGTCACGTCATCGGAAAACGAAAAGAAAAAAGAGAAAAACAGAAGATAGAGAGATAGAAGAGAGAGAGAGAGAGGGAGGAAAATAGAATGTGTGTTTGTGTTTGTGTGTGTGTGTGCGCGAGAGAGAGAAAGAGAGAGAGAGAGAGAGAGAGAAAATTATTAATTATACATAAAATCATTTATGCTTTCAGTACCATAATTTAGAATACCTTCAATCGTTGTTTTCGTAATTATGTACAATATGAGTTTTTGTTTTCATAAAGAATATTTTTGAATTCAAGATTTATATACTATGACAGGATCTTGTTACCAAGTCAGTGAGACAGAAGATAATAAAGTGCTAGAGAGAGAGAGAGTGTGTGAGAGAGAGAGAGAGAGAGAGAGAGAGAGAGAGAGAGAGAGAGAGAGAGAGAGAGAGAGAGAGAGAGAGAGAGAGAGAGAGAGAGAGATGATGATGATGAGTTTTTGTTTTCATAAAGAATATTTTTGAATTCAAGATTTATATACTATGACAGGATCTTGTTACCAAGTCAGTGATACAGAAGATAATAAAGTGCAGAGAGAGAGAGAGAGAGAGAGAGAGAGAGAGAGAGAGAGAGAGAGAGAGAGAGAGAGAGAGAGAGAGAGAGATGATGATGATGATGATGATGATGATGATGATAATGAATGAATGTTTAACGACACCCCAGCACGAAAAATACATCGGCTATTGGGTATGATAATGATGATGATGATGATGATGATAATGATGATTAGTTCAAGTTTGCTTTGTTTAACGACACCATTAGAAGAAATTGGTTTATTGATCCTCGGCTATTGGATGTCAAACATTTAGTAATTCTGACACGTAGTCTTCAGAAAAATGTTTGGTAAATAAATAATACTTAATGCCGGGTGTACATTCACAGTGTCATTTAGTCATCAGGCTCCATATTCATAAACGTACTAAGTCAATGTATGATACTTATCTATGTACTTAAGTATGTATTTAGGTATCATACATTGACTTAAGTAAGTTTATGAATACGGAGCCTGAGACACCTGGAGACCGTGTGTGTGTGTGTGGGGGGGGGGGGGGGGTAGTCTGCCCCGCATTCCTTGGCCTTCCCCACGTCAATGAATGAATGAATGAATGAATGTTTAACGACACCCCAGCACGAAAAATACATCGGCTATTGGCTGTCAAACTATGGTAAACGCAAACGGTAAAATCCCCACGTCAAATTACATGCATCACTTGTTACATACAGTGAACGTTTTGTTTTACAAACAATAGCACCAGGCGCAGGTTTTAATTCTACATTTAGTAATTCAATGCTAAGTTTTATTATTATAATTTATAACATTCAGTGAAATATCTTTAAATCAGTCATTCAGTGACAATAACGCATTTTATAGTGAAACATTTCAAAAGTTATATAATAAATAGAACATTTCATGTTTTTTTGTCAAATATGATTTATATCTCATCGTGTGAAGTTTGCAATCATATCTCACAAGTTGCGCTTGGGAGAAAACTACATATCTGTTAATGATAGTGGTAAAACAATTACAAGTACTCGGTTTATAAGACTGTTCTGAAATTCAGCAGTAGTATATGTGTATTATAACAAGACTTATGCTCTAGTATTAATGAGAAAACCACTTCCCTCATTAGCCGACCTTGTTAATAAGCGAGCTATCCGCACCAGTGACATCGATCTGTTCTAGAAGTTCAGTTAATTAGATATAGGCAGACTGTCATCACTATTTCTGGCAATGTTAATTGACGCTCGTCCCTAACAGAGGTTTCTTACATTGGTTTTTAACGCTCATAACCCATTGTGCGATATGTCCATAGCACGTGTTACCTGAGGTTACAGAATTGTCCATCTGTCTGTCTGTCTGTATGTATGTCCTCCCGTCCGTCCGTCCGTTCGTGCGTACGACCGTATGTATGTTTGTCTAAATTTAATGATTTTATATCGAATTACAATGCTGAACCTAAGCTTAGATATCGCCAACTATCTGATTAATTTTACCTACTTTTTTATTTTTTTTATAGATATACGGATACAAATAAAAAAAAGTGTCAATCCTTATTCAAGAATAAAAACATTTATTGCGATATGATGACACCATTCATTGCTCGCGCATTCAGAGTCCATATTCTGGAATTAAGCAGGGATTAATCGAAATTCCCAACCTATAAATGATTGAAACGAGATTTGTATCAGACATGCGATATTTGAATGGATTTCTGATACGATTTGTGTTTGTTAAATGGGTTGAATTATTCATCTCGTTGGATGTATTAAATCGCTGTATGTCACAAGTAGCATAACGATATCACTTAAACACTACACACGCGTCACCTGGCAAACACAAAGTACAAACTATGTCATTGGATTACACCGCCACAACAATGACAACAACAACGTCATTATCACCATCATCACAACAACAACAACAACAACAAAGAATGGAAGAAACTTTATAAAAAGCGCCAGTACTTTTATTCCCATTCAACTTTGTTCATACAAAATGTATTCGAGCCACGAGGGCAGATGGTGCAAAATGATTACCGCTGACATTTAAACAACAATGAACGTGAACGTAACGCGAGTAAAACACGTAACAACACACGCGTGGTAAATACACGCAAACTGCTTTATAAGCTATGATAAATAATAGGATATAAATTAGTCAACAAATATACAACACACAAAATTTTGTTCTGGCATTCCACGACAAAAAGACATGTTCAAATTGTTTATAGTTTTTGAGTTATTTGATAAAACAAAAATGGTCGAATTTACGAAACCTGGGTTTTTTTCTACTTCTGAAACAAATGTGTTTAAGCATTGTAAATATATGTAGTTACACGCGTGTAAGATATAAACATGTGTTTAATCATTGTAAATATATGTAGTTACACGCGTGTAAGATATAAACAAGTGTTTAATCATTGTAAATATATGTAGTTACACACGTGTAAGATATAAACAAGTGTTTAATCATTGTAAATATATGTAGTTACACACGTGTAAGATATAAACAAGTGTTTAATCATTGTAAATATATGTAGTTACACGCATGTAAGATATAAACATGTGTTTAAGCATTGTAAATATATGTAGTTACACGCGTGTAAGATATAAACATGTGTTTAAGCATTGTAAATATTTGTAGTTACACACGTGTAAGATATAAACTTGTGTTTAAGCATTGTAAATATATGTAGTTACACACGTGTAAGATAAAAGGATTCGTACATTCGGCCCTCGTAAGACAGGGCTTGAACTTAACAACGGCACCGACGGCAATTGCTGTCGTGATATAAATTACCGTTTATCGGGAACAACACCGACGACATTTTTGTGTCGTTTATAAAGGTCCTTAACGATGGTAAAATGTATACATACACCTGGTGTACATTATTTGCCATTATATAACATTTGTTTATTTGCTGCAAACGTCACTTTTTAAAACATTTTCGTAGGCGGGCTCAAAATTGCCATCGGTGGGCCGTTTTACCCACAGCAAATGTAAAATAATATTAGGACTTCCAAGAAAGTGAAACCTCTACACTTAAAAATGACAAGTCTTTCTGTCGTGGTATGCTAGTATTAACATTCGCCTTGCTATTACTATATTACCAAACCTCCGTTTTGAACGGACACCTTTCAACATGTCCCACATTATACAGGGTCACTCATTGCACTGATCACGTGGGAGATTCGCACCAATCAGAAAGTCGGACAGATAGCGGACCGGGAGTGTACTCTGACCCAAAACCTTGGTGAGGATCATTCGAGAATTGCAACAAAAAGAATATTTAAAGTACTGCTTGTTCTCGAGTCACCCTCGGAATAATGGTGTACGAAGCTTACCATAAAACATTTAATGTACAAGTACTGCTCCAAGTTAACTTCCAGATAGCTGAAATATGTGACCAGGATGACATGTTTGAACTTTATTGGATATAAGTGAAAGCAAATTTAAAATGAAATAGACGCTCCACTTTAAAGATAGATTTTGGCAGAGTTCGAAAACCGAAAATTGAAGTGCAAGGCTGTAACCCTTCTGCCCCAAGACAATACTACCGCACTGTGGTGATAACACATTCCCCGAAAGATGACTGAATTGTATACAGTAACTAATTATTCTGGAAAGATGGCTGAACGGTGAGCCAATAGGTTTAAATGTTTTTGTCAGTAATAACACATCTATCTAAACTGAAATGTTTCTCAAAAGGAAACTGTTTATTTTATTTTATGGCTGAGTGGTACGTAGATAACTAAGAACGGGGCCAAGACAAATAATCTAGAAAGATGGCTAAACGTTGACTAAATAAATATTCTAGGAATATGGCTGAACGTTAACTAGATAAATACTCTAGAAAGATGGCTGAACGTAATAATTGTCTAGATAAATATTCTTGGAAGATAACTATTGTAGAAAAATAGCTGAATGGTGTCCTGATATCTATTCTAGGAAGATGGCTGAACGCAATAGTTTCTAGAAAAAAATGTCCTAGGAAGATAACTGTTGTAGAAAGATAGCTGAACGGAGTCTAGGTATCTATTCTAGGAAGATGGTTGAACGTAATAGTTGTCTAGATACATATTCTAGGAAGATAACTATTGTAGAAAGATAGCTGAACGGATTCTAGATATCAGTTCTAATAAGATGGCTGCACAGTGTCAAGATAAATATTCAAGGAAGATGGTTGCACGGTGTCTAGATACATATTCCAGGAAGATGGCTGCACGGTGTCTAGATACATATTCTAGGAAGATGGTTGCACGGTGTCAAGATAAATATTCTAGGAAGATAACTATTGTAGAAAGATAGCTGAACAGAGTCTAGGTATCTATTCTAGGAAGATGGTTGAACGTAATAGTTGTCTAGATACATATTCTAGGAAGATAACTATTGTAGAAAGATAGCTGAACGGAGTCTAGGTATCTATTCTAGGAAGATGGTTGAACGTTATAGTTGTCTAGATACATATTCTAGGAAGATAACTATTGTAGAAAGATAGCTGAACGGATTCTAGGTATCTATTCTAGGAAGATGGCTGCACAGTGTCAAGATAATTGTCTAGGAAGATATTCTAGGAAGATACTATTGTAGAAAGATAGCTGAACGGTGTCTAGATACATATTCCAGGAAGATGGTTGCACGGTGTCTAGATACATATTCTAGGAAGATAACTATTGTAGAAAGATAGCTGAACGGAGTCTAGGTATCTATTCTAGGAAGATGGTTGAACGTAATAGTTGTCTAGATACATATTCTAGGAAGATAACTATTGTAGAAAGATAGCTGAACGGATTCTAGATATCAATTTTAATAAGATGGTTGCACAGAGTCTAGCTATCTATTCTAGGAAGATGGCTGCACAAAGTCTAGCTATCTATTATAATAAGATGACTGTACGGAGTCTAGCTATCTATTCTAGGAAGATGGCTGCACAAAGTCTAGCTATCTATTATAATAAGATGGCTGTACGGAGTCTAGCTATCTATTCTAGGAAGATGGCTGCACAAAGTCTAGCTATCTATTATAATAAGATGACTGTACGGAGTCTAGCTATCTATTCTAGGAAGATGGCTGCACAAAGTCTAGCTATCTATTATAATAAGATGGCTGTACGGAGTCTAGCTATCTATTCTAGGAAGATGGCTGCACAAAGTCTAGCTATCTATTATAATAAGATGACTGTACGGAGTCTAGCTATCTATTCTAGGAAGATGGCTGCACAAAGTCTAGCTATCTATTATAATAAGATGACTGTACGGAGTCTAGCTATCTATTCTAGGAAGATGGCTGCACAAAGTCTAGCTATCTATTATAATAAGATGGCTGTACGGAGTCTAGCTATATATTCTAGGAAGATGGCTGCACAAAGTCTAGCTATCTATTATAATAAGATGGCTGTACGGAGTCTAGCTATCTATTCTAGGAAGATGGCTGCACAAAGTCTAGCTATCTATTATAATAAGATGACTGTACGGAGTCTAGCTATCTATTCTAGGAAGATGGCTGCACAAAGTCTAGCTATCTATTATAATAAGATGGCTGTACGGAGTCTAGCTATCTATTCTAGGAAGATGGCTGCACAAAGTCTAGCTATCTATTATAATAAGATGGCTGTACGGAGTCTAGCTATCTATTCTAGGAAGATGGCTGCACAAAGTCTAGCTATCTATTATAATAAGATGACTGTACGGAGTCTAGCTATATATTCTAGGAAGATGGCTGCACAAAGTCTAGCTATCTATTATAATAAGATGGCTGTACGGAGTCTAGCTATCTATTCTAGGAAGATGGCTGCACAAAGTCTAGCTATCTATTATAATAAGATGGCTGTACGGAGTCTAGCTATCTATTCTAGGAAGATGGCTGCACAAAGTCTAGCTATCTATTATAATAAGATGGCTGTACGGAGTCTAGCTATCTATTCTAGGAAGATGGCTGCACAAAGTCTAGCTATCTATTATAATAAGATGGCTGTACGGAGTCTAGCTATCTATTCTAGGAAGATGGCTGCACAAAGTCTAGCTATCTATTATAATAAGATGGCTGTACGGAGTCTAGCTATCTATTCTAGGAAGATGGCTGCACAAAGTCTAGCTATCTATTATAATAAGATGGCTGTACGGAGTCTAGCTATCTATTCTAGGAAGATGGCTGCACAAAGTCTAGCTATCTATTATAATAAGATGGCTGTACGGAGTCTAGCTATCTATTCTAGGAAGATGGCTGCACAAAGTCTAGCTATCTATTATAATAAGATGGCTGTACGGAGTCTAGCTATATATTCTAGGAAGATGGCTGCACAAAGTCTAGCTATCTATTATAATAAGATGGCTGTACGGAGTCTAGCTATCTATTCTAGGAAGATGGCTGCACAAAGTCTAGCTATCTATTATAATAAGATGGCTGTACGGAGTCTAGCTATATATTCTAGTAAGATGGCTGTACGGAGTCTAACTATCTATTCTGTGAAGATGGCCGCGCGGTGACACTGTATCGATGCGCCGCTCGCCGCCTCGCTGTGTCGAGTCTCCACACAATTATTTCTATGACATGCCGCGTACTCATCTGTGCAGCCCAACACAATCTCTGCAGGGCTCGTTTAATTAGCTGCTCTAATCAGATCTGGAGAAAACCAGCTCCGACAGTTGGAGGGCAATGAGGAAAACCTGGCTGAGTGTTTCGCACTTGGTCATCACTGCAGCTTTGTAGTGCGATGTGGTCACGTGAAGGATCACGTGATAACAGAATCATTTTTAAATAAAGGAGAAATATTACGGTTTGTTTAATCACCAATTTGTTGAATTAATGATGTTCTGGATTTCATTGAAATGGCATTGTGTGGTTTATTGATTTAACATGATATAACATGATACAAATAGAAATGAAAAATGGTTTTGCTCGTTTACATGTTTTGGAAAAAGGAAAACAAGGACCTACATGTATACAAATGTTTTGGAAGAAACACAAGGGAAATCTCGTGTGTATGATATTACACCACAACCATTGCAATTGAGAAAATATTTACGGCAAAAAACATGCCTGGAAATAAAATCAATTATAGTCCACAGCAAAAAAAAGAGGTTTTGTAGACAGTGAAAACCTCCACAATATCCACAGCACTGTTGACAGCCGTGGATAATTGCAAGGGTTGTACCAAAATCACAGATGCTATGAATGAATGAATGAATGAATGAATGAATGGATGTTTAACGACACCCCAGCACGAAAAATCACATATGTTATGAGACTGGGTTGGGGATCAGAGGTTGGTAGTTGGAAAGGTGACCCTTTGGCGACAACTTTATTTTTTAAATATTCTAAACACAACATAAAATAAATATACGTGGTATAGTGTGTTGAACTAACACAATCATACCGTATATCGCTGGTGCCCAAAACCTAAATGATTGTCTACAAGTTTGTTAAGTCTGAAATGCACCACTGAACATAATACTTTAATACTTTGAACTGACACACTGGAAAACACATTCATAACAAGCCCATTTGTCAGGAACTGAACATTCTGTTCGCTGTAAACACTGAATAAGATCACCACTGGACTATATCAGTTTCTAAATACACCATTAACCGTCAACAAACATGCATTACACAGTGTTACACGCCACGTGAGATAACCAATATATTATATTGGTCTCTACATACCGTGACAATCGGCAAAACGTATATTATACAATGAGACAAATAACATCACCGTAGGACTGAAATGAGCTGCAGATCTGAACGACTAAAACGTTAACAAGAAAACAACGTATACTGCACATCATTCTACAGGTTATTACCCATGTTTGAAAAACTTCCACTTGTCTTTCGTGTCAATCAGTTAATACTTGTGTCGCAGTATAATATATGGATTACATTTATCGAACAATATAGAGCACTATTCACAAGAAGAGTCAACACTGGACACAGAAAACACGAAGGTGGAATGTTGTTAGACTAGCAGCGGGTACGACGTCTGGTGTTTGGCAGATATGCTTGTTTATCATTGGTATTTATAACGACAAGTGAACACGCCCTAATAGCACACAGCAACGAGTAGCATTAATTATAACACCGTATTAGGTATCTGCATCAACCAACTATCCCTTACACCCGTCCTCACAGCCGCTGAGCTTTCAATCACTTCTCCCTTGAGCGCATCCTCACACGTTCCCAGAAAATTATCCTCAGAGTTCCAGGAGAAATATCTTCCGAGTTTTCAGAGAAATGGCATCCGAGATCTCAGAAAAATATCCTCCAAGATCCAAGAGAAATCTTCCGAGTTCCCATAAAATGTTCCTCAGTTCTCAGAAATTTTACAATCGATTTCTCAGAACCAAAAACAATGTCCTCAGACAGGTAAGTACATCAGTATCCTTTTCTCTTGACCATGGCGAAATGGGTCAACTGCAGCTCGCCCTTGCGTTTGTCGCCACGTTCGAGCGTGCCCGTAACGCAGTAACCCAGCTGGAAGTCCGCCTGGCTCACGTTCGTTGTAAGGTGCATCCTGAAGTCGGGCTGATTAGGCAGCTGCTTGAACCTGCCCTGGATCATCATCGTCCCGTTCCCCTTGTCCACCATCTTGCCCTTCGTGGTGTTCTTCTTCGACCCCGTGATCTCGACGACCTTGCACTTGGTCCTGCTCCACCAGTAGGTCTTGAGGATCCAGTAGGTGATGAGCGCGGGTTGCGCCCAGCCCTCGTACGGGAAGAGCAGCACTTTGGCCGGGTAGCCCTCGTAGCGGAACACCTTCCGGCAGCACTTGCCGCGAGTCTCGTAGTAGAACAGCTGAACCATGTTGTCCCGAGTTCAGTAGATCACTTCACAGCACGTTCTGCGACATCTGGAACAAAAGACAAAAGATCTGTTATAGTATTTTTGAAATATATATATATTCTAATCACCGTTTGTATTCATAATCTGTGGTGACTGGATGAATAAAAGAAGTGATATCACGAGTACGTTGATCACCGAAAGTAGGCCAGTAGTAACAATATCACGTTTATCAACTTCGCTGAGATCTCCTAAGACGAAAAGCACGCAAGTTTTCGCCGGCCGGCATTTTGCTTCCTTTTTTTTTATGGAATATTTTTTCAAGAGAGGTGGAATTATGTGGAAGCTGATTTTGAGATATTATAACGCTGATGTAATGTTTATATATTTAGGCTAATGATATTAATACCTTAGCCCTTGTCACGATTATGTCATATCCTTCCACTCCTTTTTAAAAATATTCCACACACAAAAAATGGCAGCTTCTAAAAACTTTCGTGGGGATTGTGCGGGAAAGCTAACGGTAATTAAAGAAGGGCAAGTGATTTATCGAACTATGTGGTTCGGAATTTAGCTAACGTTAGCTGACGATGACCACATCCTGTTAGCTGTCAACAAAAATGATAAACTCTGTCACGCGAGACCCCCCCTCCCCCCCCCCCCAAAAAAAAAAAAAAAAAAAAAAAAAAAATATATATATATAAAAAAGTAATAAAAAAAGTAATAAAAAATAAATAAAATAATAATAATAATAATAAAATAATAGTAATAAAAAAATATTAGCTTACCTCTTTCACTTTTGACTTCTCCCTCAAATATATTTAGTACTGTATATAGAACATATATTATTTTCATTTCGTGGGGAGTTTAACAAAACTTAAAATGTTATAACTTAACGTGACAAATTTAACCTCTGACGTCAAGAATATTCTATGACGTCACGAAACTATTCCACCGAATATATTTCACCACTGAAGGTTATTCTCTATGTCTATGATAAATCGAAGGTTTGTATTATAAACAAGAAATATCTATTAGTTCAGCTACACTTGTTTTCGATTTACTAATGCTAATCTCAGACTACCAATTGCCACGACGGAGTTGGCCAACTCTCACGACTTCTACGACTATCGAGTTGCTAGTCTGAGCGCTCTTACAACTCGAATTTTTGTCGGATACAACTTCTACAACCGATTAGTTGTTAATCTGAGCGCACCCATCGTAAGTCGGGAGTTGGAGCAAATTACAACGTAACCAACTAATTGGCCAACTTCATCATGACAGGTGATAGTTTGAGCCTAGCATGACGGATGAACTGATGCTAGTGAAATAGTTTAATCTGATAGATTTCCTAACTTGGGATACGCGTGTTTCGTCAGCTTCTTGAATTCTAACATAATTTGCTGTGTGAAAGATCCCAGAAAAATCTACGCTCGCTCTCCTTTTCAATTTAATCTTTCAGTGAATCGACAGTTTCTTCGATCCCGCAGATCTGTTAAATCCAATATCACGAGGAACACTGTCACAGGGAGTCAAGACTGTCAAGCGTTCAGACAAAAACACATCAAGTCGCTTATTCAGTTATGCTAGGCTCATCCTACCAACTGTCACGACGGAGTTGACCAACTGGACGGTTGTGTTTTAATTTTTCCAACTCCAAGACTTACGGCAGGTGCGCTCAGATTAACAACTAATCGGTCGTAGGAGTTGTATACGACGATAATCGAGTTGTAAGAGCGCTCAGACTAGCAACTGGACAGTCGTAGGAGTTGTATACGACGATAATCGAGTTGTAAGAGCGCTCAGACTAGCAACTGGACAGTCGTAGGAGTTGTATACGACGATAATCGAGTTGTAAGAGCGCTCAGACTAGCAACTGGACAGTCGTAGGAGTTGTATACGACGATAATCGAGTTGTAAGAGCGCTCAGACTAGCAACTGGACAGTCGTAGGAGTTGTATACGACGATAATCGAGTTGTAAGAGCGCTCAGACTAGCAACTGGACAGTCATACAGAACATAACAGAACAGAATTTATTTACACTCTGGCCGTTCAGCAACGGCATAGGAGGGCTACATAATATAAAGGAACATATATATATATATATATATATATATATATATATATATATATATATATATATATACACATGAAGAATTTGGGATTTACAATATAAATGTATATATGTACACACATTCACTTCACAATATACACATGACAAGATGGTGGTTGACAATATATGCAGTAAATAAGTTATTTTCCAGTATAAACAGTACAATCCTTAAGTACTGTTAGTTTGGGTGCATTGGGAGCGTTTAAAGATATTAGTAATAACATTTATTAATTTTGATAAATTCTTTAATACACTGATTCGTTTACTGTTCATGAGTTGTTTGAATTTGAAAGTGTTGGTCGTGTATAATAATATGGATGTAGAAACTGGACCCTGGAATCATGAAAATATTTACAGACGGAAATATAATGGTATTCGTCACCAAGTCATAGAAGTCGAGAGATTGGCGAGTTGGCCAACTCCATCGTGACAGTTGGTAGTCGGACTTGCATGTTACAACATTAATATAAAATACATTAGTTATTTTGTATTTATAAATGTATTTCTTTAATTATTAAAAGATAAATAAAGTGCAATATATTGTAAAAAAAACAAACAATTCTTCAATGTGGGATATTTTCTTTTGTGTAATAAATTATTTTATACACATTTAATAAGACCAAAATAATAGGCATTTGCGCGCGCGTGTGTGCGTGCGTGCGTATGTGTGATTGTATGTGTGTGTGTGTGCGCGCGCGCGCGCGCGTGTGTGCGTGCGTGTGTGTGATCGTATGTGTGTGTGTGTGCGTGTATATGTGTGTGTGTGTGTGTGTGTGCGTCACAGTGTAATCGATTTCGATCGTGCTGTTTGTTTCATTGGATGTATGGCATCGGTAACCTGGTTGTATGTCTTGAAACTGTTAACACACGTACATGTGTAAACCAGTATGTGTTATCAAAAATAACGAATGATGTTCTCGCAAACGAGTGTGTAAGAAACGCTATTAAAATGCATAGAATGTTATGATTTTATTTTGTGTATACAGAAATACACATGTGAGAAATGACTTTATTTTGTGTACGAGTATACAGAAATACATATGTGAGAAATGACTTTATTTTGTGTACGAGTATACAGAAATACATATGTGAGAAATTACTTTATTTTGTGTGCGAGTATTCACTTTATTGAAATACACAAAATGTAATGACTTTCTTTTGTGAGCGTGCTTACACTTTATTGAAATGTACAGAATGTAATGACTTTCTTTTGTGCACGAGCATACACATTATTAAAATGCACAGAACGTAACCGCATATTCCGCTGGGATTCATACGGAAAAGCATCAAGATTCCTAGCAGACGTCGATGTACGATACCAAGATTATATACAGTAACCATAGCAACGCAGCATCCATCAACATGTGAACTTTGTGCAGCTTATTATAATGATTTTAGATTAGAAAACAAAAAGTGGATTTTCATTATTGTCCGGCAGACGGCCATGTAACGTAACTATTGATACGACATAATCAGTCGTCTGCTACAGGACATCCAGATCAATTCTCGTGTTTTAAAGTCTATCATCAATAAGTATTGCTATAAAGAACACTATTTCTGGTTGCTGAAAACAGTTTTAGGTACATTTGATTAACATATAAGTAAACCTTGAAGGAAAATATTTGTTTAAGCATGAGTGAGAGAAAACGTCAATATCTTCCAAAATAATATAGAGTAACCAACAATCAACGTATATGTAAAACGTATGTAGTGATTACCAGTTAAGATCCATACATTTAAATAGAATGTATACTAAGTCAAAGCAATGCCATCCAATGAAAGTATCACGACAGAAATTGACTGCTTTCATGTCCAGTGCATTTTTTACCATTGGGGCGTGACGTAACCCAGTGGTAAAGCGTTCGCTTGATGCGCGGCCGGTCTAGGATCGGTGGCCCCATTGGGCTATTTCTTGTTTCAGCCAGTGCACCACAACTGGTGTAACAAAGGCCGTGATATGTACTATCTTGTCTGTGGGATGGCGCATATAAAAGATCCCTTGCTGCTAATCGAAAAAGAGTATCCCATGAAGTGGCGACAGCGGGTTTCCTCTCTCAATATTTGTGTTGTCCTTAACCATATGTCCGACGCCATGAAACCGTAAATAAAATGTGTTGAGTGCGTCGTTAAATAAAACATTTCCTTCCTTCCTTTTTACCATTGGTTGACACCCAATAGCCGATGTATTTTTGTGGAGAGTCGTTAAACCATTCATTCATTCATTCATTCATTCAAATTAACCTGAAACCGATGGCTCTCTGTATAGTATAATTAAACTGCAAACATAAGCGCCATAAATAAGTAGGATTTGTCAGAAGTAGAATACTACAGGGGGCGGGATCTAGATGTCAGTAGAGCGCTCTCCTCACGTGCTTGCCTGCTTGGATCGAATCACCTCAGTAGGCCTATTCTAGATCTCTGATTGGACTTTTCCCATCACAACCAGTGCACCATGACTGCTATATCAAATGTCGTAGTATGTGCTGTACTGCCTGTGGGAAAATGCATAAAGATCGCTTGCTGCAAATGTGAAAATGTAGTGGGTTTACTCCAAGCCTATATGTATCAGCATTATCAAATGCATACAATAGCCGATGATTAATAAATCAATGTGCTCTAGTGGTGTTGTTAAACAAAACTACACCTCTGTTCGTTAGATATCATTTATCTTACAATTAATTATTTAAAAACGTATCCTATGAGAGAAAGTGACTTGGATAAGAAGGACATTTATTTGACGACGCACTCAACGCATTTTATTTACGGTTGTATGGCAACGGACATATGGTTAAGGACCACACAGATATTGAGAGAAGAAACCCGCTGTCGCCACTTCATGGGCTACTCTTTTCGATTAGCAGCAAAGGATCTTTTATATGCACCATCCCATTGACAGGATAACACATACCACGGCCTTTGGTATACCATTCGTGGTGCACTGACTGGAGTGAGAAATAGCCCAATGGGCCCACCGACGGGGATCGATCCCAGACCGACCGCGCATCAAGCGAACGCTTTACCACTGGGCTATGTTCCGCCTCTCAGTTGGATACATTCCGAAACAACTCGTGAGATAAATAGTCATAGTTTAAGAAAGAAAGAAAGAAATGTTTTATTTAACGACGCACTCAACAATTTTATTTACGGTTGTATGGCATCAGATATATGGTTAAGGACCACACAGATATTGAGAGAGAAAACCCGCTGTCGCCACTTCATGGGTTACTCTTTTCGATTACTAGCAAGGGATCTTTTATATGCACCATCCCACAGACAGAGTAGTACATACCACGGCCTTTGATATACCAGTCGTGGTGCACTGGCTGGAACGAGAAATATCCCAATGGGCCCATTGATGGGGATCGATCCCAGACCGACAGCGTATCGAGCGAGCGCTGTATTCCCGCCCCCAGAGTTAAAAAGTGAACTCACCAAAGCAGTGACATAGCAGTCCGTGGTAATCTGAAGATGATCGACTAAGCCGGGTAATAACGACACATCTGCGGTGTAGCCGAATAACGGGATCACCACAATCAATACCATACCGTGTAGCGGGGATAATAATTAACAACACCAGGTTAGCAATACCATACCGTGTAGCGGGGATAATAATTAACACCACCAGGTTAGCAATACCATACCGTGTAGCGGGGATAATAATTAACAACACTAGGTTAGCAATACCATACCGTGTAGCGGAATAACGGGATCACCACAATCAATACCATACCGTGTAGCGGGGATAATAATTAACAACACTAGGTTAGCAATACCATACCGTGTAGCGGGGTAATAATTAACACCACCAGGTTAGCAATACCATACCGTGTAGCGGGGATAATAATTAACACCACCAGGTTAGCAATACCATATCGTGTAGTGGGGATAATAATTAACACAACCAGGTTAGCAATACCATACCTTGTAGCGGGGATAATAATTAACACCACCAGGTTAGCAATACCATACCGTGTAGCGGGGATAATAATTAACACAACCAAGTTAGCAATACCATACCGTGTAGCGGGGATAATACCACCAGGTTAGCAATACCATACCGTGTAGCGAGGATAATAATTAACACAACCAAGTTAACAATACCATACCGTGTAGCGGGGATACTACTACCAGGTTAGCAATACTATACGTTGTAGCGGGGATAATAAAAATGAATGAATGAATGAATGTTTAACGACACCCCAGCACGAAAAATACATCGGCTATTGGGTGTCAAACTATGGTAATGCAAATAAATAAAGTGATGATCAACATCAATATAAAAATTCAAAAACAGTGTAAAGAACTGTGCAAAAACACAAATATTACAGAATTTTACGGATACTGAATATTACTCAAAACTTAAATTTTGTGCTGTATTGGCCATTCTCAAAGAGAATGTTACACCCCTGCACCACGGTGAGGTTACAGCACACGCAGGGGCGGGGATAATAATTAACACAACCAAGTTAGCAATACCATACCGTGTAGCGTGGATAATAATTAACACCACCGGGTTAGCAATACGATACCGTGTAGCGGGGATAATAATTAACAACACCAGGTTAGCAATACCATACCGTGTAGCGGGGATAATAATTAACACCACCAGGTTAGCAATACCATACCGTGTAGCGGGGATAATAATTAACACCACCAGGTTAGCAATACCATACCTTGTAGCGGGGATAATAATTAACACCACCAGGTTAGCAATACCATACCTTGTAGCGGGGATAATAATTAACACCACCAGGTTAGCAATACCATACCTTGTAGCGGGGATAATAATTAACAACACCAGGTTAGCAATACCATACCTTGTAGCGGGGATAATAATTAACACCACCAGGTTAGCAATACCATACCTTGTAGCGGGGATAATAATTAACACCACCAGGTTAGCAATACCATACCGTGTAGCGGGGATAATAATTAACACCACCAGGTTAGCAATACCATATCGTGTAGTGGGGATAATAATTAACACAACCAGGTTAGCAATACCATACCTTGTAGCGGGGATAATAATTAACACCACCAGGTTAGCAATATCATACCTTGTAGAGGGGATAATAATTAACACCACCAGGTTAGCAATACCATACCGTGTAGCGGGGATAATAATTAACACAACCAAGTTAGCAATACCATACCGTGTAGCGGGGATAATACCACCAGGTTAGCAATACCATACCGTGTAGCGAGGATAATAATTAACACAACCAAGTTAACAATACCATACCGTGTAGCGGGGATAATACCACCAGGTTAGCAATACCATACGTTGTAGCGGGGATAATAATTAACACAACCAAGTTAGCAATACCATACCGTGTAGCGGGGATAATAATTAACACAACCAGGTTAGCAATACCATACCGTGTAGCGGGGATAATAATTAACACAACCAAGTTAGCAACACCATACCGTGTAGCGGGGATAATACCACCAGGTTAGCAATACCATACCTTGTAGCGGGGATAATAATTAACACCACCAGGTTAGCAATACCAGACCGTGTAGCGGGGATAATAATTAACACCACCAGGTTAGCAATACCATACCGTGTAGCGGGGATAATAATTAACACCACCAGGTTAGCAATACCATACCGTGTAGCGGGGATAATAATTAACACCACCAGGTTAGCAATACCATACCGTGTAGCGGGGATAATAATTAACACCACCAGGTTAGCAATACCATACCTTGTAGCGGGGATAATAATTAACACCACCAGGTTAGCAATACCATACCGTGTAGCGGGGATAATAATTAACAACACTAGGTTAGCAATACCATACCGTGTAGCGGGGATAATAATTAACAACACCAGGTTAGCAATACCATATCGTGTAGTGGGGATAATAATTAACACAACCAGGTTAGCAATACCATACCTTGTAGCGGGGATAATAATTAACACCACCAGGTTAGCAATATCATACCTTGTAGAGGGGATAATAATTAACACCACCAGGTTAGCAATACCATACCGTGTAGCGGGGATAATAATTAACACAACCAAGTTAGCAATACCATACCGTGTAGCGGGGATAATACCACCAGGTTAGCAATACCATACCGTGTAGCGAGGATAATAATTAACACAACCAAGTTAACAATACCATACCGTGTAGCGGGGATAATACCACCAGGTTAGCAATACCATACGTTGTAGCGGGGATAATAATTAACACAACCAAGTTAGCAATACCATACCGTGTAGCGGGGATAATAATTAACACAACCAGGTTAGCAATACCATACCGTGTAGCGGGGATAATAATTAACACAACCAAGTTAGCAACACCATACCGTGTAGCGGGGATAATACCACCAGGTTAGCAATACCATACCTTGTAGCGGGGATAATAATTAACACCACCAGGTTAGCAATACGATACCGTGTAGCGGGGTAATAATTAACACCACCAGGTTAGCAATACCATACCGTGTAGCGGGGATAATAATTAACACCACCAGGTTAGCAATACCATACCGTGTAGCGGAGATAATAATTAACACCACCAGGTTAGCAATACCAGACCGTGTAGCGGGGATAATAATTAACACCACCAGGTTAGCAATACGATACCGTGTAGCGGGGATAATAATTAACACTACCAGGTTAGCAATACCATACCGTGTAGCGGAGATAATAATTAACACCACCAGGTTAGCAATACCATACCGTGTAGCGTGGATAATAATTAACACCACCGGGTTAGCAATACGATACCGTGTAGCGGGGATAATAATTAACACCACCAGGTTAGCAATACCATACCGTGTAGCGGGGATAATAATTAACACCACCAGGTTAGCAATACCAGACCGTGTAGCGGGGATAATAATTAACACCACCAGGTTAGCAATACCAGACCGTGTAGCGGGGATAATAATTAACACCACCAGGTTAGCAATACCATACCGTGTAGCGGGGATAATAATTAACACCACCAGGTTAGCAATACCATACCGTGTAGCGGGGATAATAATTAACACCACCAGGTTAGCAATACCAGACCGTGTAGCGGGGATAATAATTAACACCACCAGGTTAGCAATACGATACCGTGTAGCGGGGATAATAATTAACACCACCAGGTTAGCAATACCATACCGTGTAGCGGAGATAATAATTAACACCACCAGGTTAGCAATACCATACCGTGTAGCGTGGATAATAATTAACACCACCGGGTTAGCAATACGATACCGTGTAGCGGGGATAATAATTAACACCACCAGGTTAGCAATACCATACCGTGTAGCGGGGATAACACCACCAGGTTAGCAATACCATACCGTGTAGCGGGGATAATAATTAACACCACCAGGTTAGCAATACCAGACCGTGTAGCGGGGATAATAATTAACACCACCAGGTTAGCAATACCATACCGTGTAGCGGGGATAATAATTAACACCACCAGGTTAGCAATACGATACCGTGTAGCGGGGATAATAATTAACACCACCAGGTTAGCAATACCATACCGTGTAGCGGAGATAATAATTAACACCACCAGGTTAGCAATACCAGACCGTGTAGCGGGGATAATAATTAACACCACCAGGTTAGCAATACGATACCGTGTAGCGGGGATAATAATTAACACCACCAGGTTAGCAATACGATACCGTGTAGCGGGGATAATAATTACACCAACAGGTTAGCAACAAGTCATGGTTGTTCTGTCACTAAGTATTTCAGGAGAAACTCGCACTGTGATAAAGTAAAAATATCCTCTTTCAAACAGATTCCCGTTACCCTATTTTACTAACAGTAAACTAAAGTTTCAGTTGTAACGAAACTGCTCATCCATAGTGTGAGAACGTTAACCATGATCTTGCCATTGGTATCCTCCCATTTGTTACACGTCCCAATTGTTACAAACTTACAACATAGGCCATAGTTGAGTGAACTGCTAATCCTATACCTTCTACCTAGTATACAATACTAGACTCACATTCTGTTCACAATTAAGACACTAGAACAGAACATATATTCACTAAGTCTAGTCATTGAAGTTCTAGTCATTAATTAATGTTTTGTATATGTATTTTTAATACACACCTGTCATTAATTAATAGTAGAAGAAAAAAAACCTTGACAACTATGTTGGCTTGTTTGTTATTTTTACATTATTTAGCGTTTCATTTCCGATTCGTGAGTACTGGCTTATTACGGCATACTACGGTCATCTATGCGATATTCACACTGTAAACGTTTATCACATGCGATTCGTGAGTACTGGCTTATTACGGCATACTACGGTCATGTATGCGATATTCACACTGTAAACGTTTATCACATGCGGTTCGTGAGTACTGGCTTATTACGGCATACTACGGTCATGTATGTGATATTCACACTGTAAATTTTTTATCACATGCGATTCGTGAGTACTGGCTTATTACGGCATACTACGGTCATGTATGCGATATTCACACTGTAAACGTTTATCACATGCGATTCGTGAGTACTGGCTTATTACGGCATACTACGGTCATGTATGCGATATTCACACTGTAAACGTTTATCACATGCGATTTGTGAGTACTGGCTTATTACGGCATACTACGGTCATGTATGCGATATTCACACTGTAAACGTTTATCACATGCGCTTGGAGTTTTTCTTTTAAACACGCGTTATTTTCCCGATTTACAGTATGCATATCAATTTATAAATGTACACATGTATTATGCATCAATGTGATTGGTTTGATGGAATAAAGTTGAATTGAACTGAAAAGTTGAACTGGACTAGACTGTTCCACTAAGGTTATAGGGGTTTGTTTAATTAGTCTCTAAGCTGACTGTGTAAGAAGTGGGAATATGCCGGTGTGTAACAAATGGGATGTGTAACAAATGAGAGACAACCTTGTCATTCAGTCCTGATTACATCTGTTTCTTACACACCCGACTGGCTGCTCCTAGGCAATGACCAAGTCACCAATGACATACATCCAAACAAAAAATCTCGATGGAAACTGATTACACTGTGACGTATAGTTAGCCTGGCAACCATGTGTCCGTGATGCGTAAGTCAGCTACAAGTGCAAAGGGTTGTATATATCTTTCAGTCGATATAGATGTTAAAATTAGCTTAACACCTGGTTTTTGAGGATATGTAAGAAATAGAATAATACATTCATATCTGTTAGATACATTTTAAAACAACAACGGCCACTCATGTATTATTCTCTATTTAATGGTAATGAAGGAAAAATCTAATCTTTTTCAAGAACTTATGTCTAGAAACACTATTCGGACAATTTGCACAATTCTGTTGATGTCATCATCTTTATAAAATTACAACCATTTAAAAACTTAGCACTTTGCATTATTTTGACGTACGTGTTAAAAAATTTCCAAGACATACGACTGGCTGGACGTATGGCATTGGTGACCTGGGGCCTAATTCACTAAACTCTCACAACTTTGCGATCTTGCACTGCAATGCTAAAAGACTTGGATAACAGAGACTAAGAGACCTTTATGAATTATGTCCCCAGATCACCAATGTCATCTGTTCAATAAAACACCAGCACGGTGGAAATCAATTACACTGTGACGTATAGTTAGCCTGGCAATCACGTGTCTGTGACGCGTAAGGCAGCTACAAGTGCAAAGGGTTGTATATATCTTTCAGTCGATAAAGATGTTAAAATTTGCTTAACACCTGGTTTTTGAGGATATGTAAGAAATGGAATAATACATTCATATATGTTAGATACCATTTATCTCACAACTCGTTTAAAAACGTATCAAACTCGCTTTCGCCCGTTAGATACATTTTAAAACAAATCGTTGTGAGATGAATGGTATCTAACGTCCATTCATGTATTATTCTCTATGTATTTTATTCAGCTATGAATATTCTAGTAGCTATTTAAATTTGGCCTCAGATACCGTGTGTTCCTTTATTTCTTTCCGTCAGTATAATTTCGTTGAGCGTAAACATGGTTCTGTTCATATCCATGTGCCCGACTACCTCCTCGTCCATGTTTAAGACATGTTTAAGACGTCCTAACTTGACGGCCAACACACGACAGCAGTCGGTTTGTAAATGGAAGACTTCTGTTGTCGAAATGTTAATATTTCAGTGATGTACATGCATTTACGTTCGATTGTTATCCTGAGCATCTTGCTATTGTTTAGATGTCCCCGATTATTAACGACTAAAGGTACATATTAAATATATTTCTTATTTATAATACATATTAAATATATTTCTTATTTAGAATACATATTAAATATATTTCTAATTTAAAATACATATTAAATATATTTCTTATTTGGAATATCAATGTCAGTATATATAAGGTATCTTTGGTCATTCTAATGTTTGTAGTAATCTAAACTGGATTTTACCTCCCAATATTTTGAAATGTACAATACAAATTTTAAATTATATGTTTTAAAAATAAAGTTTAGGCTTCAACAAATATTAGGGCAACAAAAAAAACGATAATGAATATATAAAAAATGAAGCAACATATTTTAAAAACCAAACACTAACCAGTTTATACTACAGTTATACTACAAAATAAAACATTAACCAAACCTACCAATAAATTGACAGTTTATAAATCTCACCGGAGTTATAAACCATGACCAATCGTTCAACATTCCGATACACGATGAATATCTAACAAACAAATATTACAAAAAAAAATGTTGTCTGTATCCGGTTGCTAAGAGTGACCGTTTGAAGCAACAAACATCAAATTAAAGAGCTCACAGATAACAAAGTAAAAAAGTGTCAATTACTTAAGGTATCATCGATGTAAGTGACCCACCTGGGAATTAGTTAATCTGTTAGCGGGGATAAGGCGGCCAGTGAGATGGTAACGTGTTGATTAATGAACTAACGAGGCACTGTGTGAGAGCGCTCGCCGACACACAAACACATCGAGTCCTTATCCCTTTCTTACACAGCGCTCACGGCGGCGGCGGCGGATCGATTTTAATGTCTTCTTCGTTAAGCATTTGTTTTCGAAACACTGGCAATGACTTTGAAGATAGCCCTGGAGACTTCTCCGCTCTTTTCCTTACGTCCGCCCGCCGGCACAAATACAGTACGCCGTTTTTGATACGGAATACCAATTTGTTATAATTATTATATTATATACGGCACAAATACCGTACGTCGTTTCTTATACAGAATATAGTTATAATATTATACACGGCACAAATACAGTACGTCGTTTCTTATACAGAATATAGTTATAATATTATACACGGCACAAATACAGTACGTCGTTTCTTATACAGAATATAGTTATAATATTATACACGGCACAAATACAGTTCGTCGTTTCACATACGGAATACCAACATGTTATATACGAAACACAAACATTCATGTGACTGTATGTGACAGCAACAGGTTTCTCTTCTAACTCTTGACCTGGTGACGCCGATTAAACAATGTGCTGATGTTCTGCTAAATAAATAGTTCTCTCTTGGTGTGTTAAAAAATATGTTAATGATATAAATATATAGATATGTTATGTGTTTTACATTTATCTGTAAACATTACTATATAAAACGAAGATTAGACGTTGTAAATAAAGTAACTTAATTACAAACTAATATTTAAAACAAATAAACTAAATGAAAAGTTAAAGTTCCCTTTTTGTTTAATGACACCACTAGAGCACTTTGATTTATTAATCATTGGCTATTGGGTGTAAAAATTAATAGTAATGGTTCTTTTATATAAACATTCCCAGACAGGACAGCACATGCCACGGTCTTTGATATACCAGTCGTGGGATACTGGTTAGGCCGAAAAATAGATATACAATATATTTCACAGTATAACATACCAAAAAAAGGGAAGGGAGAAGAATACGTTTGATCAATGATTTGTTTAAAAATAAAATAAAGCAGTATTCTGAATGCAGTGTCGCTAATGGCATCAGTGTTCAGAGACATCAGTACTGGTTTACAAATATATGTCTCTTTGTTTCAAACAACAAGTTGAACAAATCCTCTACAAATATTCATCGTGAAATTCTCGTCAGCACAGTTCATAAGTTAATCATTGAATATAAACTGTAGCTTTCACGGCCACAGACCAAGACTTCAAACTATTCTATAAAATTATGCAAAGCACCTTTCCACTGAATTGCATTTTCTCAGGCCAACTCGTCAGAAATGAATTTTTAAAAATCAATAGGCATAATTTTTACATACAACTGTTCTACTTTGTTCAGCAACTATTAAGGAAATATATATATAAGTTCATTGAACAGTACGAAATGATAATATTAATGTATAACCGGCCTCAGTGGTGTTTTTGTTAAGCCTTCAAGGGTGTTTGGTATTGGGTTCGCATCCCAGTGCCGGCTCTTACCCACAATGAGTTTTTACGGCGCGATGGCGAGATGTAAGTACCGACTTTTCTCTCACTAAGTCATGTCCTGAACAGACAGCCCAGATGGCCAAGGTTTTCCCCCAGGACAGCGTGCTTGGATGTTAACAGGGAATTCAAGATGAAATGAGGTACAGGAAGGAAACCCGAGTATAATCAGTCATAAACGAGACCAAGCAGCAAACGTCACTATGCAAGCACCTGTTGTATCAGGTCGCCGTCTGCAGAACTGCTTGTACTGCATGTTTACGACACTTTATACAACACCGGTAAACATATTCGAAACTATTTACAACACTGCATACAATGTCGGTAAACATATTAGGTACTGAAGGAAAATGGTATTCCACCGCCAAATTTCAACATCCAACTAGTTATTAGACGTTTTCTTTCATAATGCGGTTAATAGCCTTTAAAAGCAACAATTAATGTTCTTAAAATGTGTCAATGAGTACAACAAGACGTCATAATTCTAATATTTAGACGTGGTCGCATGTGATAATGTTATACTGAGATGTGGTTAAGCTTCAGTAACTGTAATGTTTAATGTTTAAAATGTATCTGTGGAGAAGACGAACATCTTTGTCATCTTGTGTGACTCGCCACACAGAATGAATAGCGAGTATATATACCTTTTCGGTAGACAAAGTATATGCAATAACATTGGTTACAAATTGCTAATAGCGACTATGCCTTTTTGATAGATAAACTCTATGTAATAATACTGGTTAGACATCGCTAAGCAACAGTTTATCAAACTCACCTCAGTGTTCAGTTTGGCGGGAATCTCAACACTGTCGTCTGCTGGCTTCATTGACGACTGGATGACGAGTCCGCGTGAAGCGCGCGCGCATCACGTTCCCAGAGTTCTCCACACATTACTCTTCTTACAGTCCACTCAACGATCCTTGGACCAATGACAGTTCGCTATTCTTCGCCAACTTAAGGTAAGAGATTCACCCTCTAAGACGTCGGTCGGTCGGTGCCACCTCCTCCCTCGCAGTCTCGGTATTTAATGATGCATGGAAATTGGACCTAATCCCCTCCACCCATAGTACACCTTTACCAATGAATATTTAATATCGCTGCAATTGGATTGAAGATGTTTATATTCAGTCACACAAACAAAACGCGCAGTGTTCTAACGTCGTTTAGCGAACAGAATGATGAGGCTTCTCTGGAGGTCTGATTCCCTGCACGATATCGTGTCACGAAATGTTAAACAGCTTTTTCTTTTCCTTTCGTTATATACCAATAAGCACAGTGCGAGCTGATTGGGGTCGATGATGGCACGAGATGAAGGCTGGACGACGTGTTCACTAATGAAGCAAACCTCGTGGTGGGATTCTTCTCCCAGTACTGTCAAACTAGATTAGAGTTGTCTTCCGTTGTTGTATTTCTTCAGTTCATTCCACTCTGCGACAAATTGAGCAACAACACGTAAACAAAATAAATATTAGAGAACTGTAAAAGCATTTGACGTTAGTTCTTCAGAGTTCTCAGTCAAGATTTTAACATAACCTTACAATAATTATCATCTATATAATTCGAGATTTTCAAAAACATTTTCTTAATCGTCAATTAAATGAACATATTTGTGTTTCTTATGCATAGTTTTTTTCATAATTTTTATGCATGTAGGCCCACATAGCGTTGTTAATATTTGTATGCATCATCCTACTGTCCAGGTATATCGCGTGTTTCTGCCTTACCGCGAGCGTCGTCTTTTTGTAATACGTACTGTGGTTATAAGGCGTGTTTCTACATCATCGCGCGTGTCTTCTTACTTTAATATTATGGCCTATCGGTTAGTTTTTCTCCGACTGTCATAGTACGGCGGTCCACGCATTGATTTTTCTGGCAACTCGTTTTTAAAAGGCGCGCAAATAACTCTATGTTCACACCAATCAGTCTCTGTCATTAGCATATGGTTCCTTCTTAACGACGAGGATATTTCCCTCTGTAAAACCCCCGACGTTTGTTCCTCAGAAACAGCTAGTTATCCAGCCAAATTGCTTTCGTATCCAGGTTCATCCGTCTTTTTTTGCATGGCCAGCTTCCTCGAGTCTCGCACCGTCTGCGTCAACCTGCAAACCATGATAGTTTATTCCTCTCCTTCTCCTCAGCCCTGGTCGTCTGATCAGCCAAGTGCAACTAAATCCCATTTAATATCGCGATGACGTTCAGATCGATACTTCTTACAGTGTGGTGGCATCCGCCTCATTTCCCAGCCGCACGAACACAGCACGACGGCGTATATCCCGTGTATCTTCTATATCATCTGATACACAGCCTGGCGGATAATGACAGTGTAACTACACGTGGCTGCATTACAGTGTTATGACTTCTTCCAATGTGCTAATTCGCTTAACAAATATGTATTGTTAAATTCTACAAGAAACAAGGCTGGGAGGTCGTTGTCCTGTGGGTTATTGTTCTGTATTCCAAGAGTCCTATATTTCACTGCGGGTAGGTCTATATGGGTAGGCTACGTCTTCAACAGCAGAGGCCTCCGTCTCTGCGGGAACACTTTCGGCAAACAAGCTGGTGTCAAAAGGATGCTGACGTTTTCAACAGATAATGTTTGTCACCACGTGTTCGTCTTGACGGCGACGTCTTCGAGATACAAAGTTTTCGTCACTTTAGGGACATTTTGACAGCGTGGTCTTCAACAGATGAGGTTTATGTTACTGCTGGAACCTCTTCGATAGACAAAATTTGCTCCACTACGGGGACGTCTCCACAAAGACATCTGCACAGATGAGTTTCACTACGTGGAAATCATTCTCTACATCGTGCGAGCACGACGGATTAATTTGAACGAACCTGCAACTCTCCCTCTCTCTGGTACCTGTTCGACAACAGATCGATTTTGTCATTAGCAATGTGTTTGTGTTTCTAATCTTACTACTACACACGAGATAACTTACAGCACGTCCCGAGAGCTCGTGAATCCCGGACTGAAACATGCTCAACACGATATCTCGCGAGCCTGTTTGGTTGACCACAATAAACCACGATATGTAATCCCATTAGATACAGTAATCAACACGATATCTCGTGAATCCCTAACTATTAGTTCTACACCACAATACAATCAACACGATATCTCGTGAATCCCTAACTATTAGTTCTACACCACAATACAATCAACACGATATCTCGTGAATCCCTAACTATTAGTTCTACACCACAATACAATCAACACGATATCTCGTGAATCCCTAACTATTAGTTCTACACCACAATACAATCAACACGATATCTCGTGAATCCCCAACTAGCAGTTCTACATCACAATGTAATAAAAACAGTGTCGACTGCATCCGAAATTAACAGTTTTATAAAATAACCAAGATATTATCATCTCGATACAAAATTAACAGTTTTATCAAGAAACCAAGATATTATTATGATCTAAATACTAAATTAACAGTTTTATCAAGAAACCAAGATATTATGATCTAAATACTAAATTAACGGTTTTATAAGGTAACCAAGATAAAATCACCTGAATACTAAATTAACAGTTTTATAAGATTACCGGAAGTTTCGTATCCATTTTTGTTTCGTCCCAGGACGTTTCGTACACACTACCGTTTTATACCCTAGACGATTCGTACCCAGTACATTTAGGATACATCTTCTGTTGAATCTGATAATGTTTGGTCTGAATACTAAATTAACAGTTCTATATAGTAACAAAGATATTATCACCTGAATACTAAATTAAAGCTGCAGTCCTTGGAATATTTTAATATTATTTTAGTATTTCGAATAGATGATCCAGTTCTGTTTGATACATATAATGTTCACCACATCGCTATAGTTTCGCAACGCTCGCTTATCAACCGTATCTAGGTCAACTACAAACGCAATGTCCAGCTTTGTTTTTCTTCATTTAGCGGGACGCCAGTAGAACTGTCTTGATTGAGGGGTCGTCTCATGTCTCCAACACATATTTATATCCATAGAGGTATAGTACACCTTTCCAGGGGTAGGTGGGGGATTTGCCTTGACATTTTGACAGTGGCCAGCGGTTGGAATACGCGTTATATGTAAGAGGATGTTAATAATTACGTAACGCTCTAGGGGTAGAGGAAGAGGGTATTGTGTTCGATTTACGTAACATTTTTTAAGACTATATGTTATTCTTATTCATTACTTAGACCTAAAAAGGTGTTTTTTGGAAATGCGCGGTCAGTCTAGGATTGATCCCCATCGGCGGGTATATAAAAGGCCAGGGTATGTGATATCCTGACAGCTTGTTCTGAATGTGTACGTAAAACCCTATGACATGACATGACATGATATCCTGTCTGTGGGATGGTACATATAAACGATCCCTTGCTAAAAACAATGTATCGGGTTTCCAAGGCGCGTGTGCAGGGATTTCAGCGGGGTTGGGGTTATAGACTGTGTTGAGCGAAGTAAATATATTTAAGCTTGGGCAGGTTAGGATTTCGACCTCCAATACCCTCCCCCTGCACATGCACCAGATTCCTCTTTAAGATTATATGTCAAAATTACCAAATGTTTGACATCCAATAGCAGATGATTATTAAATCAATATGCTCTAACATTGATGTCGTTGAACAAAAAGAAAGAATATTTATTTGAATTTGTCTATTTTAGCACTTTATTATATTTTATTT
Source organism: Gigantopelta aegis (assembly GCF_016097555.1). Taxonomy (NCBI): domain Eukaryota; kingdom Metazoa; phylum Mollusca; class Gastropoda; order Neomphalida; family Peltospiridae; genus Gigantopelta; species Gigantopelta aegis. The sequence goes on along the minus strand of NC_054706.1, from coordinate 74,776,199 downwards.
AAAAAATATATATACATGATCAATGTGTTACTACTATCCTGTTCAATTATTTCGACCCAAAGTTTTTTTGCAAATGTTACGTTTATTTCCTATTCGATATTTGTTTTCTTTGCATTTACATGAAAACAAACCCAAACCCCGACAGGTTTTATATACAAATCATCATATAAAATGCACGAAGTTGACTTAATTCCACTTTTTAAAAATCTCTGTGTCTTTTGAATGCACGTTATTTCTCCTATAAATAACTAAGGTCATTTGCATATCAAAAGCATCATTCTATAGTGCGTTTCAAACTAATGTTCGGTTCTATCGTCCTATCCGCACAAATCGTAGTATGACCTATATTTAAGAAAATATCTGTAAACAAGAAGCAGGCGCGGATTCAGGTGGGGAGTTCAAGTGACAAAACCTCAGTTTGAAATTTTTTGTTTGATCAAATATTATAATTATATTGTGGAATACACAAGCGCGCGCGCTGAAGGGAGAGAGAGAGAGAGAGAGAGAGAGAGAGAGAGAGAGAGAGAGAGAGAGAGAGAGAGAGAGAGAGAGAGAGAGAGACGTCATTTATGTAACGACGCACTCAAGATATTTTAATCTATGGTTATATGGTTATAGGGAGAGAGAGAGAAGAATATGGTATGCATGCGATTGGTGGAGGTGTGACCCTCTGCACAACCCCAACCCCACTTAAGGCTTCTTTTGTATATGGAGCGGGACGTAGCTCAGAGGTAAAGCGTTCGCTCATGGTAGGTCGACTGATCGATCCCACATGGTGGACCCATTGGGTTGTGTCTAGTTCAAGCCTGTGCACCACAACTGATGTATAAAGGCTGTGGTATGTGCTATCCTGTCTATGGGATGGTGCATATAAAACGTCCCTTATTGCTTATCAAAATTGCTTATCAGAAACAGTGGCCCATATGGCGGTAGCGAGTTTCTTTCTCACTGTCATAATGCTCCTTAACAGTTTTGTCTGACGCCACATAAACGTATATCAAATGCGTTGAGTGTGTCGTTAAATAAACATTTCTCTCGTATGTATGTGTAGTCTATATGCATTTCTAGTCCATTAGTTTATAGGTTGTTAGGTTGTTTGATAGTGAATGATATGGAAATAAATTGTTTTTGGTGTTAAAGAGTTCATGCATACATTAAAGTAATACTCCTGATGGGTATGGAGAAATAACTTAATCAGTCGACGAACTCATTTCTTCATCACTATCTTCGTTAAGGGGGACTATCACAGGGGGTATTTTATTTCTTATAAAACTATTTTGTTTTCTAAAATCTTCTTCGATCTTTATTACATGTTTAACTGCGTCAGAGAAGTGTTTAGGTGTGACAGAGTTCAATGCATGTGCAAGTTCTCTCTGCACTGTGGTCATTTTACCATCATTATGACGAGCTATGTGCCCTTTGACTTGACTCCAGATCAGTTCTATCGGATTGAGTTCAGAATGTCTTGGCGGCAGTCTTAGACACAAGTGCCCATGGCGTTCAGCAATATCATCAGTAACAAATTGCTTTGCACATTTGTTACTTTTCACAAGTTCATAAAGAACTGGCTTTGTCATGTTACTCTCAAAAGGTATATTTTTGTTTCGTAGCCACGACTGAATTTCTTCCTTTTTAGCGTTTAGTGCAGGACATCGTGTAATCTCAGTTAATTTGTTGTGGTAGCTTGCGTTATCCATGACGATAACAGAAGGTTCTGGTAGAGAAGGCATAAGTTGTTCTTCAAACCATTTGATGAACTTTTCATGATTCATCTCACCATGATAGTCTCCGTCTGTTTTTTTAGCCTCAAAGATCAATTCACAGCCATCTATCAATCCATATTTATCACAGCCAGCATGTCAAATAATAGGTCTTTTTCCCTTCCCAGTCACCGAACAGAGTTTAGGAACTCGATCAGCAGCGTCCGATTTCGGCAGGTGATTGGCGGTACTTGTGCCCGGGTGGATATCTGTCCAGTGGTGGGATGTTGTGTAGTTGACATTCACCCAGGTCTCATCTTGATACACTATTAAATACCCCTGTTCTCGTAAACTGGATATTTCATGGAGATAGGACAGTCTCCTGTCTGATATATTGGCGTCCTCAAAAATCACTTTTCCGGTTGTAGACATATGTATTTAAAATCGAGGTCATGGAGTGTTCTTCGTAAAGTCGATATGGATATGTTGATTCCACATTCCTCCCTTAAAGCCACGTTAATCTTATGTAATGTAGGTAATTCGCCCTCTCTATAAAATCTGTATACTCGTCGTCTAATAACATCTTTATCAAATAAATCGATGAGTTTTCGGTCGCGTTTTTTAACAGTGATTTCTGTGCTTGGATTCGTAGAGCTTAGATTTTTCACAGTTCTTTTTACTGTTGAAACCGAAACTTTAAGTGCAGCGGCAACTCGATCGACAATTCGATAAGAAGCATACCTAGGTCTACCGCGCTAATATTCATCTTCAAAATAATCGAAAACTTTCTTAATACACGATTTTACTTCAACTGAAATGTTTTTCGATTTACCCATATTTTTCCTCAAATAACAATAACAAGAATGTCGACTAATACATTTTCAATGAATTTATATACCCTACCTAACTTGTATTTTACGTGGTTTACACATTGCTACAATAGCACGTGCAGTCATAGATCGAAATAATGATGTTATTGACCAAGCAATGCTGTCGTATTTTGAACATTCAGGGCTGTGTCTGCGGGATGAAAAAGTGGTTGAACCCATACGAGTCCGAACAATAGCCCTTTGGTTTTTCGTATTACAAATGTAACACCCAACCCCCAAACCCCCAGCCCCTAGCACCAACCTAAATACTATATATATATATATATATATATATATATATATATATATATATATATATATATATATATATATATACACGCATGAGTTCCCAATTTAGAGGCAAATTAAATAACATTTTTATTATTATTTGATGTTGGTGGCCTTTGACATTTTATCCCCCCCCCCCGGTCTTCTGGGTCCGGCCCTGCATTAAATTTATTTATAAATTTGGAAAGCACATTCCTGCGGTGTGTGAGGTGATTTGTGTTTATTACTGTGCTACACCTCAGTTGTGTTAGGTTAGGTATGGTATGCTAATATATAATTGATATAATAAAATAAAAATACATAATACATTAGCTAAATTTATTAAATATAATGCACCTACAAGAAAGGGTTACATGTTCTGTTTGTTTACATCTATGTTTAACGGAAAGATTAGACAATGCTGTTACACACTGAAAAACAATAATAACCTTGATTTAGTGAAACAAGCTATAATGGCCTTCACGTAGCCTCAGATCCCAATGTTTTGATATGCAAATGACCTTAGTTATTTATAGGAGAAATAACGTGCATCCAAAAGACACAGAGATTTTTAAAAAGTGGAATTAAGTCAACTTCGTGCATTTTATATGATGATTTGTATATAAAACCTGTCGGGGTTTGGGTTTGTTTTCATGTAAATGCAAAGAAAACAAATATCGAATAGGAAATAAACGTAACATTTGCAAAAAACTTTGGGTCTAAATGATTGAACAGGATAATAGTATACAAACTAAACTTTAAAAGTTCTATTAACACTTTATAAAATATTAATTCTGAAATAGGAAGGTACGGTTGTCGATAATACGTTGTCAAGATCAAACCGGTTTTAACGAAAAACTCTAGTACCGTATCCTCAACCGAACGTTCTTCGTACAGCGCAAGATTTCTTATTTCATTTTCTGAGACGTACCCTACAATTTGCCGAGCAATGGCGGCACAGGCGACGAATCGAGCGTATACTTTTGACAATCTCCGTTCATAGCGAACACACACGAGTTTTTTAAAAGTGCATTTTAGCTTGTATTTCATATTTGTACATGATGTTATAATATGGTAACCAGAGACTGTAACTTTAACAGTTTTAAAAAGTAACCAATATATTATCACCTGTACCCTAAATTAACAGTTGTATAAAGTAACCAAGATATTATCACCTGAATAAGTAATGTTGCACCTCAGTATAATGAATGAATGAATGAATATTTAACGACACCCCAGCACGAAAAATACATCGGCTATTCGGTGTCAAACTGTGGTAACCTCAGTATAAAGTAATCAACACGATATCACCCGAATCCCAAGTTAGTAGTTCTGCACCACAATATACAAGTAATCGAGACAATAGCATCTAAAGTCTAAAACGAGAAGTTTTATAAAGCAATCACGACAATGTCACCTGAATCCTAAATTAACCTCGCGGGACGGATGAAACATCCTGTTACGGATCTCCTAGGACGAACATCTAACAGTGGATCATGGAAGCAACTACGACTTCGTCTTAAACCTCATTTGGACTCTGCCTTGTGCAGGTCTTGCGCTTACAAAACGTTTAGTCCAGACTAAATACTTTAATTAGACTTTAACGTCATGGCAACGCCATACAAACTGTAGGTGTGTGATGTAAATTGAGATTTAGTCTGGACTCTAAAAAAGTTTTATAAGCACGGGCCCAGAAATACGATTTTGATCTCGGGATACGGTTTTGTCATTCAGATTTTTATAAAGAATTCAAAGACATTATCACCTAACTCCTAACTTAACAGTTTTATAAAGTAATCAAGGCAATATCACCTGGATCCTAAATTAATAGTTTTATAAAGTAATCAAAGTTAATATCACCTGAATCCTAAATTAGCGGTGCTGTTCCACAGTATAAAGTCATGTTACAACCTGTTTTCACATACAAGTACTGATTACAAGTCCTAAATCAAAATATTAAACTATTGGTTCTTCTTTCATAGGGCTCTCCCAGTCTCCAACGATTTCTGATCTGGTAGTTTCAATCTTGTCGTTTACTTTATGTAAACAGACTTCATACAAAGTAGCAATAATATGTGGCAGTCCTCCTACAGACAAAGTAGAACCGAACTTTTGTCCTGGATTTCCCCTGCGCGTGCTGTAACCTCACCGTGGTGCAGGGGTGTAACATTCTCATTGAGAAATGCCAATACAAATTTAGAAATTTTGAGTAAAAGTCAATATCTGTCTGTGATATTTATATTTTTTGCACAGTTCTTCACACTGTTTTTATTTAAATCTTGAATTTTTATATTGATGTTGATCATCACCTTATTTGTTTGCATTACCATAGTTTGACACCCAATAGCCGATGTATTTTTCGTGCTGGGGTGTTGTTAAACATTCATTCATTCATTCATTCATTTATTCATTCGTCCTGGGTTTGGTAGTCATCCAACAAAGTGGAAATAACGTAGCGTCATCAGAAGTGGCAGTCCTCCTATAGACAAGTGAAAGGGCACCGTTATGGGTGGCAGTCCTCATAAAGCGAGTCACCCACGCAACAAAGTAGGAAGAACTATCATCCTGGGATGGCAGTCCTACAAGTAGCAGTCCTTTCTACAAAGGACGTAACAAAGTAGGAAGGACTCTCATCCTGGGATGGCAGTCCTACAAGTAGCAGTCCTTTCTACAAAGGACGTAACAAAGTAGGAAGGACTATCGTCCTAGGGTGGCAGTCCTTCTATGGACAAAATAGGAAAGACGTATTGTCTTAGGGGTGGCAGTTTATCGACAAAACAAATGAATAAATGAATGAATGTTTAACGACACCCCAGCACGAAAAAATCGACAAAACACGTCAACGATTAAAAGGAGAAGTAACCGACTTGACAAAACGTCTTTTTGATGAGATATGATGTGTCGTTCAAATTTAGACATGATTTAATTTTATTCAATATAGTGGATATCCACACGCACAAATACACGCATGCACGCACTCACAGTTTAGCTCTAGGGCTGAACGTTCCATCATACGAACAGTAATCTCGTGAAAAGGTTAATATATCATAGAGCCAGACTAAACCGTTATATCTCATTAAGACTGGTAAAGATTAGATTTTCTGATCTCAGTATAAACGTGATTTCATTTGATTTCGGTCTGTCGGTATTGGCAACGTGGTCATCTTGGAATTATTTTACTTAACTCTAGCCCCGGCTTGTTGGATCTCTTCATTAACCCGACATCTGGGAGTGGAGGAAACGAGACGTTACTGACGATGACGTACAGTACAGCACCGTTAACGACCACGTTATTGTTCTCCCCATCGACTGGTAGTTGATAACGAGACCGCGGTGGGCAGCTGAGAGGTGCTTCTCCTATTCGATTTGTCAATACGCCAGTAATTCCGGCTTACTCCAAACCCCTGATAATGATCAATGTGGCGCAAATTGTTCGTTATTATACTTGTGGACGTCCATTAAGATTATAAATCTCTACAAATCGTTTTACGGTAAATAGAATTGCCGTAATAAGTACAGCATCAAGAAAGTAGTTGCGATGTTTTCTTGTTGAATACAGTTTCATCTGTGATCATTGAATTACACTGAGTTACAAAGGAAAGGTCGCACCTGTCAGAACAGCTCTCTGTGTAAGAAATCAATCTAAGCTCTCGTTAAAGTGCACAGAGCATTCACCGTGTGCAGTAAACAGTAAACGATTGGACGCATTCATCACACCAGGTCTATTATTCAGGTGTCAGATCTATGGCAGTGCAGCTATAATATGAAACACTGTTATGATTTAATCGACAAACAGCCATATGAAAAAAATGCATAATACATTTCACAAACCTAACTTACTGATAAAAGAATGTTCTTCGAATTATGCAAAATGAACTAGACAAATGTCAATACTGCCATTTTATTATATAAGATTCCTCAGCAATGAAGATATTAACACTGCCATTTTGAAATATAACTTTCTCATTGATAAAGAAGTTAATAATGCCATTCTGAAATATAAATTTATCATCAATAAATATATACCCCTTTTGGTGACGCCTACCAATTAGGGGTGTGATCTGGGGCTTTCGTGGATACGGATGAAACCCACCCCCGCTGAGGGTAAAACTTGTTCATATACGTGTCCGCTTTCTTGATTTTATTTTATTGGAACCTGAACTGATTTCATTGTTAGGTTATGTAATATTGAAAGGGGGTCCACGACCTCCCATAGCTATGGTGTGGAAACAGGGTTGATTCTTTCATCTAAAATTGAATGCCATACGTCTCTACTGTGTATCCCTCAAAGCCCAGAGTAATATTTTAAGCTCCAGGTGATGTGTTTTTTCAGTAGTAGACTATCGTCAAATAGTCTACTTTTGTTTGTCTAAAACAAAAAGGTAAACATTGTTTTTGCTGTTTAGTTGCTACATAGGTTAATGTTAAAATGACCGGCTATATAATACGACAATAGTAACATATATGGCTAAAACTCCTACCTGCAGCGTATCAATCGACATAAACGCCATGGATATAAATACTACCACCCCTCACCCTTAAAATGAATCAGAGAAAAAAAAATGGGGGTCAAGCTGCTCATTTCTGCGATAACAGGTAGCGTCTATGACTACCCTAGGTCCACACAAAATTCGAGTCCTTTCATTCACAGGTACCCCATACGTGTTTCAAGCACAGGGCTACTTGACACAGTGGTACTAGATGAAATACAATTGCATACATTTTTGCCCAGATAAAACTATTTTTGTTTTACAACCAACACACTCACATTTATCACCAATCACAGGACTTGTGGTGTTCACTTCTCTATCAAAAGTTGGATGCATCTCGAACTTTGACGCAGCCGGAAGTTATTTGGTTTAGTACTACCTTAAAACATTATCAGAAAACTCAAACTTTGTAATTCATGGGGAAAACAAATAGACAATTAATCGAAATGCAGTAATTTAATCTGTAGTAAATACACAGTATACATAGTTACACAAAACATTTTATTTTTTTATATAGATGAAAACATAATATAACCATTTTAGATCACTGAGCGATGTAGACAAACTAAAACATATTTTCGAATGCAAAGCAAACACCGCGGTACGAATATCAGAATGTATGCACGACTTCACTGTACACGGATTAACGAAACTCTACAGATCTTGTATGCGAGGCAAAGGTTAAAGAAACTCTACAGATCCTGTATACGTGGCAAACATTAAAGAAACTCAACAGATCCTGTATACGTGGCAAACATTAAAGAAACTCAACAGGCATTGTGAACAAAAAAAAAAAAACATTAGGAAAACTCAATATCGCGAGGCATTACAAAACAAATAATTTTAAAAATCCGGAAATTTGTTTTCGTATTTCCTAAGTTCAGTGGCAATAACTCAGTAAAAAAGGTAAATTGTCATAACAGTTAAACTTAATCTGTAAGAGTACACGATACAGCTATACATAAAAGTTCAGCCTAATGTCTCGAGCCAATAGTGAAAACACATATGGAAAACTATATGTGGGACACGCGGACAGACAGACAGACAGACAGACAGATAGACAGCCAGAGGGACGGAGACGAAACATATTAGCCCCCTCCGGTTGGACTGGTAGGGAATTAGTAATTGCATATAGTGTTCTAGAATAATGATTGAGTTATATATTTTTATTGTAAGTCTTAACGAATATATACATACATTATTTTGTCACATTTCTCTCAGTACATTAATATGATACTAGGCAGCCAGTCTGTTTACTGCTGTGGTGTCAGAATCAGCATGTTTCTTAGCTGGTGGCAGTTCCGAGGGAAATGTCATTAACGACACTGATTACACTATTACTGTTACGATTTCTGCACTTTTAATGTTGTGATGTCTGCACTGTAACCATTAACGACACTGGTTGCACTATTACTGTTGTGATGTCTGCACTGTAACCATTAACGACACTGGTTGCACTATTACTGTTATGATGTCTGCACTGAAACCATTAACGACACTGGTTGCACTTTTAATGTTATGATGTTTGCACTGTAACCATTAACGACACTGGTTGCACTTTTAATGTTATGGTGTCTGCACTGTAACCAGTAACGACACTGGTTGCACTATTACTGTTATGATTTCTGCAATGTAACCATTAACGACACTGGTTGCACTATTACTGTTGTGATGTCTGCACTGTAACCATTAACGACACTGGTTGCACTTTTAGTGTTATGATGTCTGCACTGTAACCATTAACGACACTGGTTGCACTATTACTGTTATGATGTCTGGACTGTAACCATTAACGACACTGGTTACACTTTTAATGTTATGATGTCTGCACTGTAACCATTAACGACACTGGTTGCACTATTACTGTTATGATGTCTGCACTGTAACCATTAACGACACTGGTTACACTTTTAATGTTATGATGTCTGGACTGTAACCATTAACGACACTGGTTGCACTATTACTGTTATGATGTCTGCACTTCTATTTTGTTTTATTTCAGAAGCAGACTCGGACAGACTGAGTGCCAGGTCAAGGCTTGTTACAACGCACCGAGGACGATCTGCCTCAACGTTTCGCCGATGTAACTCGATTAGGAATGACGTGATAGCTGTTGACTGCGTTCATGGTATATTTGATACTGGAAATAGATTACACCATTATATTCGTCTTTGATACTGGAAATAGATTACAACATGATATTCATATCTGAGATTGGGAAAATATCACACCATTATATTCGTCTTTGATACTGGAAATAGATTACAACATGATATTCATATCTCAGATTGGGAAAATATCACATAATTATATTCGTCTTTGATACTGGAAATAGATTACAACATGATATTCATATCTGAGATTGGGAAAATATCACACCATTATATTCGTCTTTGATACTGGAAATAGATTACAACATGATATTCATATCTGAGATTGGGAAAATATCACACCATTATATTCGTCTTTGATACTGAAAATAGATTATAACATGATATTCATATCTCATACAGGAAATAGATTACAACATGATATTCATATCTGAGATTGGGAAAATATCACACCATTATATTCGTCTTTGATACTGGAAATAGATTACAACATGATATTCATATCTGATACTGGAAATAGATTACAACATGATATTCATATCTGAGATTGGGAAAATATCACACCATTATATTCGTCTTTGATACTGGAAATAGATTACAACATACATACATGATATTTATATCTGATACTGGAAATAGATTACAACATGATATTCATATCTAAGATTGGGAAAATATCACACCATTATATTCGTCTTTGATACTGGAAATAGATTACAACATGATATTCATATCTGATACTGGAAATAGATTACAACATGATATTCATATCTGAGATTGGGAAAATATCACACCATTATATTCGTCTTTGATACTGGAAATAGATTACAACATGATATTCATATCTGAGATTGGGAAAATATCACACCATTATATTCGTCTTTGATACTGGAAATAGATTGCAACATATTCATATCTGATACTGGAAATAGATTACAACATGATATTCATATCTCAGACTGGGAAAATATCACATCATTATATTCGTCGTTGATACTGGAATAGATAGATTACATTATATTCGCTTTTGATACTGGAAATAGATTCATATCACACCATTATGAGATTGGGAAAATATCACACCATTATATTCGCTTTTGATACTGGAAATAGATTACAACATGATATTCATATCTGAGATTGGGAAAATATCACACCATTATATTCGTCTTTGATACTGGAAATAGATTACAACATGATATTCATATCTGATACTGGAAATAGATTACAACATGATATTCATATCTGAGATTGGGAAAATATCACACCATTATATTCGTCTTTGATACTGGAAATAGATTACAACATGATATTCATATCTGAGATTGGGAAAATATCACACCATTATATTCGTCTTTGATACTGGAAATAGATAACAATTTAATTTTCGTCTGATACAGGAAATAGATTACTCCAGATTACCCATAATTTTCTTTTATAATACTGGAAATAGATTACACCATAGTTTTCGTTTCTGATACTGGAAATAGAAAACATCATAATCTTCATCTCTGAAACTTGACTATATTACATCATAATCTTCATCTCTGACACTGGAGATATATTACATCATAATCTTCGTCTCTGATGCTGAAAATAGATTACACCATAATTTCCGTCTTTGATACTGGAAATATATTACATCATAATCTTCGGCTCTGACCGGCCTCGGTGGTGTCGTGGTTAGGCCATCGGTCTACAGGCTGGTAGGTACTGGGTTCGGATCCCAGTGGAGGCATGGGATTTTTAATCCAGATACCGACTCCAAACCCCGAGTGAGTGCTCCGCAAGGCTCAATAGGTAGGTGTAAACCACTTGTACCGACCAGTGATCCATAACTGTTTCAACAAAGGCCATGGTTTGTGCTATCCTGTCTGTGGGAAACGCAAATAAAGGATCCCTTACTGCCTGTCGTAAAAGAGTAGCCTATGTGGCGACAGCGATTTTCCTCAAAACAACAGTGTCAGAATGACCATATGTTTGACGTCCAATAGCCGATGATAAGCTAAAAAAATCAATGTGCTCTAGTGGCGTCGTTAAATAAAACAAACTTTACTTTCTTCGGCTCTGATACTGGAAACAGATTGTACCATAATTTTCGTCTCTGATACTAAAAAAAGATTGTACTATATAATCTTCGTCCTGACAACTTACAATGTTGCAATATATAGCAAATAACTGGTTACTGTCTTAAGATATCGGCTTCATCCTGCGACGGTTAGAATGGCGAATGCAGCTCGGCAGAGCCTCGCTGCATTCGCCATTCGACTTGAGCAGGATAAAGCCGATATCTGAAGACAGTAACCAATTATTTCTTTTATCCTGCAATCCTACGGGAATAGTCGGACAATCATTATTTATTCCATTTTTGTATATGCAAATAAGAGTATCGTCAACCTAGCAAGGCTTTTGCCGTGTGACGTCATTTTTGTAAGACGCTAGCTACATTCTGTAACATTCAAAAAGCGTTTCTAAATAAGTTTTTTTTTTTATTGTTATCGCAAAACTAAAAATTATTTGCATTTACTGTACTTAAACAAATGATTTAAAGAGTATGTTTATTGAAAATCTAGTCTGAAACTCTCGAGTCGAGTCGGGCTTATGTCACGTGACCTATATTTTTAGTCAGTGACCGAAAATATAGAGATTTATCTAGTCATCATATCGTGCAGTGATTGCGGGATAAATTATTTTAAAGATACTACGAGGGACAAGCAAAACGTTCGTTGAACTAGATACATAATGTTTCGTTTTTTCTGAATGCATGTTCTTTCATATCAATGTCCTATCAATAAGATGGCTGTTCGTGTTTGTATGTAGGAATCTGTATTTGACAATTTAGCTGAACTGGTTACACTTGCTTTGTGGTGCGTTTACGTCAATTCTGAAAGGCTTCGAGGCTATAATTCTGTGGATTATTAAAAAACACCCTAGGTGTCCTTAAATGCAATTCCATGCATTCTACAAATAACTTTCATCACAATCAAACTGAATGCTGCTAAAAAGCCTTTTTTCCCCCTTTTTCTCTCTCTTTTTTTCTTTCTTTTGAAATTCATAATTATTGCTCCTCCGTGCCTGGTGATTTACACAACTGAACTATACTTCCCCTTTGAAAAGTAAATACATATTTAATGGTAAACGATACATTTAACATATACCTCACTGCATCATTGGGTCTGTTATAAAATTGTTCATTATAAAGGTTAAAAATTGATGTGTTGTTGAGTAACATGCAAAGAATGCTATAATATGGGAAGATACCATCTCATAATTGAAACACATAAAATAATTGATATGCGCATCTCAAAACTGGATCAATCCCCAAAGTGGGCCTATTTAACTCTTTCTCGTTCCAGCCAGTGCACCAAGACTGTTATATCAAAGGCCGTGGTATGTGTTATCGTATGTGTGGGATGGTGAATATAAAAGATCCCTTGCTACTAATAGAAACTTGTAGCGTATTTCCTCTCTAAGACTATGTCGTCAGAATTGCGAAATGTTTTGACATCCAATAGCAGATGATTAATAAATCAATGTGCTCTAGTGGTGCTGTTAAACAAAAAAACTTTAACTTTAGTAAAGAATGCTATGTGGGAAGATATCATCTGATAATTGAAACATATAAAATAATGAATATGCGCGTCTCAAAACTGTTACAGCGAAATCCAATAGTGAAACCTTTGTCAGAAGATCGAAGAAACAAACTCAATTTTCTTGGTCTCTTTGGGGAAATTCGCTCCCGGACCATATACTCTCTGACAACAGTGTCGTATCGTCTGCGATTAAATTGCGTGTCTTTTCTAGCATTTATAATAGCATTTCCTCGCAATTTCGATTAGTTACTCGTGACTCGGGCTCTCGTTACGCCTCGCTATTTATTTTAGTTGTGTTAGCGTCCAAAACTAGAGACTCAAATAGAATTACTTTTGCCTCACAAAGTAACTAGATGGGTATCGAGGAACCTGGGAGATCAATACGGACAGTGAGTCGACGTCAGGTTGGAGCGATCTCGGCGACAGTTCTTTTATTGGAGAAACGTGAAATACAGTAGCGACGTCGTGACCCCCGTCTCTCACGACCGACAACTCAATTGATCACGGCGAGAAAGACGTGTCCAAATGAAAGGCATTAAAAGTGATCACGATGAATGCCCGAGACTCGTCCCTGGAAATGGAGGATGTCGTTAAATACAAAATAGACCTGTTTGTGCTCAATCCCAGGATGCACCAGGACACGGCGATAGTGACTGTGTAATTCGAGTGAGCTACTTTGTTAATGCCGCAGTTGACAAAGAGATCGAGTTACAGCTACCAGATCCGCATTAGCTTCAGATTATGTTGTCAGGATCGGCAATGTATTGTGGCACCATTGTCGTGTTCGTACACAGATGTAACAATAGGTATTTAAACTGTATCCTGTCGCTAGCTGAAGTCATTAGATACAATGTGCAATATCATGTTGTCGTAAGGAATTTGATCTCTAACAAGACACTTGAGTATTTTTTGTAGGTATTCGGACAAAACACCAATGTAGTTTCCAAGTAACCTGACCGTATTATAACTCATAGAATGTCATAAATTCGATACTTAGTCATATATCAATGTGACTGAAATCAACTGAACTGGCCTTTTAACTACTATTTGGTTATAGTTCTAGACCAGTAGAGCTAATTTAAATCAGATTGTGTCGTATATGGAAGCCATGTCGATTGCTGGTTATTTACGCGAATATCTGAGAATCTTCAGAAGGGTCTCCAAGTTAAACGAATTCACAGACCAGAGTGGAATCTTATTCCGTCATTTTGTACTTTTAGCCGCTATGTAACGTTAATTCCACAAAGCCTCTTGGCTAAAACCTGAACCTGTCACTTTAAATTTAGCCGCCTTAATATGTATATTGTCTGTTATTTTCATTCGACGTGCAAACCATTGATGCCAGACAACAATGAGCCACCAGAGCGATAGAGAGGTAGGATTTTGTAACGGGGATCCTATAATACCCGTAACTGAATGAAACACGATTGTCCAAATATCTCTCCTAACTGTATATCTATTAGATCTCTCTGTAACAGGCAGTTATACCCGCTGGCTCGTCTAGGTATGATCAGAGATAAGACCTTGTATAAAGTATATATTATTATAGCACGTTTAGTTCACTAGAAAACACAACAAAAACACAATAAACTTTGGAATCTGTATTAACCTACGCTGACAAATGTACTGCCGCAGTAGTTAATTAACAACAACAAATAATAACAACCCAGAACTGATCACTTAATTAGTTAATCTCTAGGTGTCTAGTTTACACAATATGCTAATCACTTCACCGTGACACAACACCCACACGTGTGATAATTGAGAAACGCTTCCAGGAGAACTTAATTAATAAAGGAATTACAACTCTATTCCTAACTGGTTAATTTTCAATTAACCCTTACTACTCGTTCAGTAACGTGTAATAATTGAGAAACGCTTCCAGGGGAACTTAATTAATAAAGGAATTACAACTCTATTCCTAACTGGTTAATTTTTAATTAACTCTTACTACTCATTCAGTAACCTTGTAACACAGAATTAATACTGGTACCTATCACAATAAAGACAATAACCTACAGTTTACCTAGGTCCTCTAGGATGACTGGCTAAGCTTTATATATATATATATATATATATATATATATATATATATATATATATATATATCAGAACGGTGAGCCTACAGTATACTGCGTCAGATGACCGGCAGCACCGTCTAAATAATATTGGTATAATACAGTATTAAAATATTTAAAGTCACATCAATCACATCAAGGTTATACACAGAGCAGAAATAAAATTATTTACCAGTCCGGACGGACAGCGATCCCCTGGAGCCTTCCTATGTTTCTCCCCGATATCTCTAAAACCCTAGCTATTTATTTAAAAAATTCGAATATCGCCTGGGGGTACAAGGCGGTACCTCACGTATCAAGTGAATTTCCACAGCGACCAAGACGGCATATCTTTCTTTGATCGTCAGACTTAATGACGCCTAGTCGCCAATTCACGGTTGTAAAAACCGCACTCGCGGAGGTATTACGTAACTACTGGCCACATGGCCTGCACACCTACACTAAGTGCATATTGGGATGCACGGTCGCGCAAAGGTATTACGTAACAAGGTGCCCACCTGGCCTAAGTGCATTTGGAACTGCACACGGCCCTCTAAAATAATTAATATCGCCACAGGCGAAAAGAAATTAAGAGCATGTACCGTCACACACACCCACCTCAAAAAGGATATTTCCTCTACTCTAGGAATAGGGAAATATACTACATTAAAACAAAATGGTGCGTTAACCGACGCATCCGGGCATTTATAACACATGTAATAATAAGGTGACTACCAGTAATCACACTGAGTCTCTGAGTCCTTGGTATACAAATAAAATATATAAAAACAAAACAGAAATCAAGAATGTCAACACATTATCATAACGTACAACTTCGGGACAGGGCATCAGCGATTACATTAGAAGTGCCCTTGATATGTTCAATGGTAATTGGGAATTCCTGCAGAAGAAGACTCCATCTCAAAACTCTCTGGTTGGTGGCTTTCATTCTGTGAATGAAGGTAAGCGGATTATGATCAGTAAAGACCACCACTTGATGCACTGCCGATTTCATGTAGATCTGAAAATGCTTCAGAGCTTGTACCATGGCCAAAGCTTCCTTCTCTATAGTGGAATAGTTCACCTGGTGTTTGTCAAACTTTTTGGAGAAGAAACTTACAGGATGGTCCAGTCCATCTTCGTCTTCCTGGAACAGCACAGCTCCAGCTCCCACGTCACTGGCATCCACAGCTAGCTTGAACGGCATTCGGTAGTCTGGTGCTGCCATCACGGGAGACGAGTAGCGCCTCTGCTTGAGACGGTTGAATGACTTCTCGCATTCATCGGACCACTGGAACTTCTTTTCCTTCTTTTTCCGTGTCGCACGTTTTCCAGGTTTTCTCCGATAGGCATGCTGTCGAATCGGTGTAGCGTTGGGTTCCAAGCGCACATCCTGGCTTAAGGTATTGGTAACCGTTGGAAAGTCCTGACAAATGGAAACATTGTCTTGTTTCAGCGTAGTCAACTTTTCTCGCTGGGGTTTCAAGTCTGCTAGAATCTGGCTGTTGGTTAATTTTCTCTCTGCAGTCTTGACGTCATCACAGGAAATTGAGTGACTCTCAATTTGGACCGGTATCACTGGAACTATCGGCAGTCTGTCAAAATAACCTTTTAGCAAATTGATGTGACAATACCTACTTTTACTAACCCTATCAGGAGTGTTTATCACATACCCTGTCTCATTAACCCGTTTGAGCACATCATAGGGCCCGAAATACCTGTTCTGCACAGAACCCCGTTTAATGGGAAGGTACAGCAGCACCTTATCCCCTGGTTTAAATTCCCGACTCTTAGCCTTCCTATCAAACACTGATTTTATTTTGCTCTGAGCATGGCTCAGTTGCTTCCTAGCTAGTTCGGTCGCCGGCAACCTCCTATCTCTAACTCTCTTATTCATTAATACTTCCTTGTCCATATCATAACCTGACCTCTGATCCTCCATCTCATCCTTAGTTAACAACGTAGTGCGAACTGCCAACAAATTTGGATCAGCCCCCTGCTCTAGAACTAACTCTTGTCTATTACAAGGTAAATCCCCTCTATCAAACACAACTGGTTCAATTCCCCTCTGCGGGAGATCAACAGGTTCCACCACATTTATTTCGTCAGTTGACTTATCTTCCATTTTACTGATAACCTCATCCACTCCAATTTCATGGCTCACACACGTATCAGACAAATGACAAATATCCTCTGGGTCTCGTTTTACCCTTCTGGCCATAGCCCTAGTCTTTATACACGCAGGATATTTAATCTCATCAACCTCACACTCTTCTATTGGTACAGGGCTGTCTTTAATTAACAATTGGTCACATTTCGACTGACAACACTGACTAGTCAAATCAATACCCAACAAAACTCCTATGTTTTCAACAGGCAAGTCCTTCACAACACCCATAACGACTGGTCCCGTCACAAACTTCGAACACAAGAAAACGTTATGTAACCGGACAACCATTTTTTCTCCAGTAACCGAGGTTAACGCCAGACTACGTCCTGTATCTGAATTCTTTATACCAGCTAAACACTTTGACGTTATAAACGACAGATTACACCCGGTATCTCTATAGATTGATATTGCCTTAGGACTCAATTCTTGTTTCACATCACAAACCATACCAGTGGACACATACGGGTTTACCTTCTCTGCCATGGGACTAACCATTAACTCTCTCGCTAACGGACCTGACCTCACTAAACCGACCACTTGCGCATTATCGTGTTTCCTTTTAAAACAGTCCCCGAGAAGATGGTTATCCTTTTTACAGTAACTGCAATGTGGACGAAACGTTCGTGCATTGGCTGATAATGCAGGCTTATCCTTACTTTGCCCACCAGGTGCATTCCTTGCCTGACTAGCTGACCAACTAGATGACTCTCCCCGATAGTTACTTTTCCGGGGAAAAACCTGGCTGAAATTTCTTCTTATCACCCTGTTGTATAGAGCTACCCTGTACTGCCTGAGCCTTGTGTATTAACACGTAGTCATCTGCCACTATGCCTGCCTCCTCTATCTTTCTGACATCACGATCCTCTAAATGAATACGTAAGCTAACTGGTAACCCATTTTTAATGTCCTGTAAGATCAACAACTCCCGTAACTCGGTATATGACTCTACCTGATGAGACACCACCCATTTATCAAACATCCCTGCCTTCTTAGCCACAAACTCACTATAAGACTGACCCTGCGTTTTTCTCAACTCGCTATACCGTAAACGATAATCCTCAGGTCGTAATTCATATGCCCTCAACACTGCCGCCTTAACTAGGTCGTACTGACTTGTTCGCTCATCACTCATTGAATTATAAGCTACACTAGCCTTCCCCTTAAACTTAGACACGGCTAACAATGTCCACTTAGACTACAGCCAATTTAGCTGCTTAGCGGCCCGTTCAAAAAGTTGGAAGAACATATCTACCTCCTGGTCATCAAATACAGGCACTGATCTATAAGCCTCCGACATGTTAAACCCATTTCCTGCTTCTCGTCTGACTTCTTCAGTATTCAGCTTTAACTCATGTTCCACCCTTAATTTTGCTAACTGGAATTCTCTATCTCTATCTTCTCTATCCCTCTCTTCTCTTTCTCTCTCTCTCTCTATCCCTCTCTCTATCTTATCTATCTCTATCTTCTTTCTCTCTATCCCTCTCTTCTTTCTCTCTATCCCTCTTCTCTTTCTCTCTCTCTCTCTATCCCTCTTCCCTTTCTCTCTCTCTATCTTCTTTCTCTCTATCCCTCTCTTCTCTCTCTCTCTCTCTCTCTCTCTCTCTCTCTCTCTCTCTCTCTCTCTCTCTCTCTCTCTCTCTCTCTCTCTCTCTCTCTCTCTCTCTCTCTCTCTCTCTCTCTCTCTATTTCTATCTCTCTCTCTATCTTCTCTATCTCTCTCTCTATCTAATGCACGTCCTTCTCTTTCATACTCAAGCTTTTTAAAAGCTAATTGTTGTTCCACACTTAATTCATTTATCTCTATCTCTGGAACAATCTCACTGTTTTCCATAACAGGACTATCACCAAAAACTTCCTGGATAATAATTGTCCTTATATCTCCTAAGGTTTTAGCTGATGTTAAATCAATTTCTCGCTCACCCGCGATTTCAACTAATTCGGCCTTACGTGTTCGCTTAATCTCCACTACACTGAGCGTAGGCCTATCCAGCAAATTCTTATCCATGTTTAGATATGACGCAATTTTCTAGTGAACAACGTTGCTACTTCTAGTTATTTGTAAAAATTATTTATAAAGCCCCCATTTACAAACAATATTTTTTTAAATATGTATGTCCCGTTTCAGATCCGGGACGAGCGCCCCAAATTTCACTCCTGTCACGGGGATCCTATAATACCTGTAACTGAATGAAACACGATTGTCCAAATATCTCTCCTATTTGTATATCTATTAGATCTCTCTGTAACAGGCAGTTATACCCGCTGGCTCGTCTAGGTATGATCAGACATAAGATCTTGTATAAAGTATATATTATTATAGGACGTTTAGTTCACTAGAAAACACAACAAAAACACAATACACTTTGGAATCTGTATTAACCTACGCTGACAAATGTACTGCCGCAGTAGTTAATTAACAACAACAAATAATAACAACCCAGAACTGATCACTTAATTAGTTAATCTCTAGGTGTCTAGTTTACACAATATGCTAATCACTTCACCGTGACACAACACCCACACGTGTGATAATTGAGAAACGCTTCCAGGAGAACTTAATTAATAAAGGAATTACAACTCTATTCCTAACTGGTTAATTTTCAATTAACCCTTACTACTCGTTCAGTAACGTGTAATAATTGAGAAACGCTTCCAGGGGAACTTAATTAATAAAGGAATTACAACTCTATTCCTAACTGGTTAATTTTTAATTAACTCTTACTACTCATTCAGTAACCTTGTAACACAGAATTAATACTGGTACCTATCACAATAAAGACAATAACCTACAGTTTACCTAGGTCCTCTAGGATGACTGGCTAAGCTTTATATATATATATATATATATATATATATATATATATATATATATATATATATATATATATATATATATATATATATATATATATATCAGAACGGTGAGCCTACAGTATACTGCGTCAGATGACCGGCAGCACCGTCTAAATAATATTGGTATAATACAGTATTAAAATATTTCAAGTCACATCAATCACATCAAGGTTATACACAGAGCAGAAATAAAATTATTTCCGGACGGACAGCGATCCCCTGGAGCCTTCCTATGTTTCTCCCCGATATCTCTAAAAACCCTAGCTATTTATTTTAAAAAATCGAATATCGCCTGGGGGTACAAGGCGGTACCTAACGTTTCAAGTGAATTTCCACAGCGACCAAGACGGCATATCTTTCTCTGATCGTCAGACTTAATGACGCCTAGTCGCCAATTCACGGTTGTAAAAACCGCACTCACGGAGGTATTACTTAACTACTGGCCACATGGCCTGCACACCTACACTAAGTGCATATTGGGATGCACGGTCGCGCAAAGGTATTACGTAACAAGGTGCCCACCTGGGCTAAGTGCATTTGGAACTGCACACAGCCCTCTAAAACAATTAAAATCGCCACAGGCGAAAAGAAATTAAGAGCATGTACCGTCACAGATTTACAAAGGTCGGTGTGGCTGGGTTGGTCATAAACTTAGCACATTGCTTGATCGTCAGGTATTTTGTGTTACTCATGATACCATGGTAGAGAAGAAAATTACCAGGCTACTTCCTATTGGGCTTATTTTGTGCACACATACCCCCTCGCCCAAAAGGTCTTTGAATCGAATCGAATCGAATCAAATAAATATTTAACTACACATCAGCACGAAAACCTCATCAGCCATAAAGGAAAAAAGTTAGAGTTTGTTTTGTTTAATCATCGGATATTGGATGTCAAATATTTGGTAATTTTGACATATAGTCTTATAGTTCTATACTAGAAGAACTAATTTCAATCACATTGTGTCATATATAACCAGTTACATTTTGTCCATAAGTAGCAGTGGATCTTTTATATGTATCATCCCATAGACAGTATAGCACATACCACGGCCTTTCATATACCAGTCGTGGTACACTGGCTGGAACGAGAAAGAGTCCAATGGGTCCACCAACGGGGATCGATCCCAAACCGACCGCGCATATTAAACACTGTCGAGGAAAACCTAAGAGAATATTGCCACTCCTGAATCACAACGAATGAATGAATGAATGAATGTTTAACGACACCCCAGCACGAAAAATACATCGGCTATTGGGTGTCAAACTATGGTAATAGAAACAAACAAGGTGATGATCAACATCAACAGAAAAATTCAAGATATAAATAAAAACAGTGTAAAGATACAAATACAAATATCACAGATAAGATACTGACTTTTACTCTAAACTTCAATTTGTGCTGTGTTGGCCATTTTCAAAGAGAATGTTACACCCCTGCACCACGGTGAGGTTACAGCACGCGCAGGGGCACAACGAATGAATGAATGAATGAATGGATATTTAACAAGACACTAGCACGAAAAACACACCGGCTGTTGGGTGTGAAACATATGAATAAGATATACATTAAGGAACTGGAATAAGATTTACATTAAAGAACAGTCAGACATTGAAGACTTGCACGGGTTGTGCAAGACTGAAACAGGACTTGGTAGATCATCCAATGAGCATTAATTATAAGACACATCGCATTTCAGGCGAATATTCATAAACACAGACCAACACGACCCCACCCCCTCCACCGCCCCGCACACCCAACTGAATGGAAGATGTAGACTTCAAAAACACAATACCATTCTATCTTACTGTTACTGGAAGTAGATATGACAAGTAAATAACATTAACTACAGCACGGTTATCTAGGCATGGCTAGCCGCAAATTAACAATTTATTTTCCATTTCAAGTTCTGACATAGAGTAATACTATATAGCGTGACTAGTGTATCTGCAGCTTACATTAATGTCTGTTTACAATGAGCATGTCACGCCATGTCGAGTGTACCATGTTCAAAAACTGAATACATCGCGTTAATACACCGACTATACCACGATCGAAGACGAAATATACCATTTTCAAATAACCACTATATAGAGAGAATACTTCTTAAAGGTCAACGTTTATCAAAAACGTAATTCACTATTGTTTGGTATCTACGTATACCTTTTACAATATATATGAATTATTAATAAAATAAATTTTTAAAAGTTTACCCGTTTTTAATATATTCGCAATAAAAAGTCGCTTTTTTCTCATCGCTTGCCAAAACGCATGTTGTCTCCACGAGCCAAGTCACGTGACCCCGTGACGCGCTAACCGGCATAACATGAAAGCGTGATTCGCAGCCTTTCAGACATTTTACTGGGAAGGTGGAACACGTATATTTTAAAACGCGAAATTTTTTATTATATTGAATTGAATTGTATGGATGGAATATTCTTTTGGAGATAGTTTTCAAACTGAAAATATGGTGAACCATTGTTTAGTGTTTGTATGTATCAAAGCAAATTTCCAAACTTTAAACAAACCGACAATCACAGGGTTTGCATGGAAGTGGATCTTAAACAGAACCCGTGCGTAATGGAAAGGACCATCACGATGGGATAGGATCAGCAGTGACCACTTCATCCCTGGAGATTACGATAATTATTTAAGGTGGTTGATAAATATAGGCCTAACACCTATTTTTATTATTATTATTTTTTTAAACATATCTGTCCCAAACCTGTATCCCCACCGGCACATGTTTTACGATTGCGCATAATACAGCAAACAAGAAACCACGACGAGCATGAGCTAAACTAGAGCTAAAAAGGGTAAGGGGGGGGGGGGAGGCGGGGAGGGTACCAGAGCAGGGACGGCAATGTAAAATAGTGGTACGACTCTTCCTTCAAATTCAATTGAGGACATTTTCACAGATACAACAAATATAACCCACAAATATACCTCTTTCAAAAGTGTTAGGCCATGCACCGTCCCTGTAGTGGCGTAGGGAGGGGGCCTGCTAGATAACATTTATTTCTCAACGGGGTGCTTTGAAAACGAATCTCACGAGCGAAAGCGAGTTGGATACGTTTTTAAACAACGAAGTAGTATTCTATTTCAAAAAGTAAAAAGTAAAGTTTGTTTTAATTAATGACGCCACTAGAGCACATTGATTTTTTTATCGTATCATCGGCTATTGGACGTCAAACATATGGTCATTCTGACACTGTTTTTTTTAGAGGAAACCCGCTGTCGCCACATAGGCTACTCTTTTACGACAGGCAGTAAGGGATCTTTTATTTGCGTTTCCCACAGACAGGATAGCACAAACCATGGCCTTTGTTGAAACAGTTATGGATCACTGGTCGGTACATGTGGTTTACACCTACCTATTGAGCCTTGTGGAGCACTCACTCGGGGTTTGGAGTCGGTATCTGGATTAAAAATCCCATGCCTCCACTGGGATCCGAACCCAGTACCTACCAGCCTGTAGACCGATGGCCTAACCACGACGCCACCGAGGCCGGTCAAAGCCGAAGATTATGATGTAATATGTTTCCAGTATCAAAGACGGAAATTATGGTGTAATCTATTTTCAGCATCAGAGACGAAGATTATGATGTAATGTATCTCCAGTGTCAGAGATGAAGATTATGGTGTAATATAGTCAAGTTTCAGAGATGAAGATTATGATGTTTTCTATTTCCAGTATCAGAAACGAAAACTATGGTGTAATCTTTACGTTTTTAAACAACGAAGTAGTATTCTATTTCAAAAAGTAAAAAGTAAAGTATCTGGATTAAAAATCCCATGCCTCGACTGGGATCCGAACCCAGTACCTACCAGCCTGTAGACTGATGGCCTAACCACGACGCCACCAAGGCCGGTTTATTCTATCTCTTTCACGTCCTCAAAAACAAGGTTTTAAGCAAATGTAAACGTATGTTTCAACTAAAGATAGAATACTACGAGTGACCGTTAGATACCATTTATCTTAAGAGTTGAAAATCTAACGATGATATGATAAAATTAATTCTAGGGCTGTAGCTAGTGGGGGCGGAGGGGGGGGGGGAGGCAAGGGCCCCAAAAATCCGGTAAAAATAATAGAAACTTACTTGTTATTAATATTGTCACAGTAACATTTACAACTATATTCAAATGTAATTTATATTTTAGCTGTGCATATACGATTCAATTAATTGTTATGGTGTCACCTGCTAAATTATTATGCAACAACTTAGACTTTAGTTACTTAGGGGTCAGCAATCAGACCAATTAGTGTGAACCTAAATTGCAGCAATCAAGAAATACTACGGATTTTAATTGATGCCCCCGTCTGATACCCGGTCTGCCAACAAATACACCTGTTAATTATTATGTCAGCAGTTAGCAATTACAATTTATCATGTGACAAAATAATGGGTAGGTGCCGACTAACGACACAATTCACAAAGAGGTCTTAGCCTGGGTGTGTTTCGTAGGGCAAAACTGTTGGCCGGAGATTAATTCCAAAGGAACATTAAGACATAACTATTCGAACCGGGTCTTATAAAATATCTTATAAAAGAAAAACAGAAAGATACAGACCCATATAGAGAACCGAAACGGGGACCCGACGACAATACAAGAACCTATATCACCAACTTGAGACTTCCGTTCATTCAATTACAGTTTATAGTAAGTAACCTCCCTGAAATGGCTGAAAATGGTATTTCAGAGCCTCTCGATTTCACAATTTCCAGGGGGCATGCCCCCGGACCCCACAGTGTACTCCCCCCCCCCAAAAAAAAAACAAAAAAAAAACCCCAAAAAAAAAACCCCAACAACAATAACCCAACAACAAACAAACAAAAAAATAAAACAAAATAAAACAAAACAAAAACAAATCCTAGCTACGACCCTGAATTCGGTAAACTGATAGCCAAAATCGCCCTCATGACACTGACAATTGTAACAGACATGGAAACTAAATGGGATTCTTACTGAACCTTACTGGATATATGTAATGTAACAGACACGGACACTAAATTGGATTCTTACTGAACCATATTGGATATATGCAATGTAACAGACACGGAAACTAAATGGGATTCTTACTGAACCATATTGGATATATGCAATGTAACAGATACGGAAACTAAATGGGGATTCTTACTGAACCATATTGGATATATGCAATGTAACAGACACGGAACTAAATGGGATTCTTACTGAACCTTATTGGATATATGTAATGTAACAGACACGGAAACTAAATGGGATTCTTACTGAACCATACTGGATATATGTAATGTAACAGACACGGAAACTAAATGGGATTCTTACTGAACCATATTGGATATATAGAATGTAACACACGGAAACTAAATTGGATTCTTACTGAACCTTATTGGATATATGCAATGTAACAGACACGGAAACTAAATGGGATTCTTACTGAACCATATTGGATATATGCAATGTAACAGACACGGAAACTAAATTGGATTCTTACTGAATCATTTTAAATAAATTAGAGAAAACTAAATTAATATTCGCGTTTCGTGTGTTGTTCAGTAAACATTTAGCTTCCTGTTACTTTAATATTTTGTGCTATCAACATCGTCATCTTAAAAATGTTCATTGACAAAAACAAATTTACACGTTGACTGTGATTGAACCGTATTGGATATAAGCACATTACATTTCCAATTATTAACACATACTGTGACGGAACATGATCTTAATTTTGTTTTCGCCTGTGGCGATATTAATTGTGTTAGAGGTCCGTGTGCAGTTCCAAATGCACTTAGCCCAGGTGGGCAACTTGTTATGTGATACCTTTGCGCGACGGTCGTCGAGCTTTTCTAATACACACCTAGCGCAGGTGTGGAGGCCATGTGGCCAGTAGTTATGTAATAACTCCGCTAGTGCTGTTTATGACCAGGGGATTGCTCGTGGAATGGCGACAGCCAGTCTGACTATCAGAGAAAGATATGCTGTCTTGGTCGCTGTGGAAATTCACTTGATACGTGAGGTACCGCCTTGTACCCCCAGGCGATATTCGCTGTCTCTGAGAGTTTTGAATAAATAGCTAGGGTTTTAGAGATATCGGGGAGAAACATAAGGAAGGCTCCAGGGGATCGCTGTCCGTCTGGACTGGTAATTATATATTTTCTGCTCTGTGTATAACCTTGTTGTGATTGATGTGACTTTAAATATTTTAATACTGTATTATACCAATATTATTTAGACGGTGCTGCTGGTCATCTGACGCAGTAATCTGTAGGCTCACAGTCCTAAATAATGATAAAAAGCTTAACCAGTCATCCTAGAGGATCTAGGTAAACTGTAGGTTATTGTCTTTATTGTGATAGGTACCAGTATTAATTCTGTGTTACAAGGTTATTGAACGAGTAGTAAGGGTTAATTAAAAATTAACCAGTTAGGAATAGAGTTGCAATTCCTTTATTAATTAAGTTCTCCTGGAAGTGTTTCTCAATTATCACACGTGTGGGTGTTGTGTCACGGTGAAGTGATTAGCATATTGTGTAAACTAGACACCTAGAGATTAACTAATTAAGTGATCAGTTCTGGGTTGTTATTATTGTTGTTATTAATTAACTACTGCGGCAGTACATTTGTCAGCGTAGGTTAATACAGATTCCAAAGTGTATTGTGTTTTTGTTGTGTTTTCTAGTGAACTAAACGTGCTATAATAATATATACTTTATATAAGATCTTATCTCTGATCATACCTAGACGAGCCACTCGGGTAAATACTGCTCGATACAGAGAGATCTAATAGATATACAGTTAGGAGAGATATTTTGATAATCGTGTTTCATTCAGTTACGGGTATTATAGGATCCCCGTGACAGGAGTGAAAATTGGGGCGCTCATCCCGGATCTGAAACGGGACATGCATATTTAAAAAAGTATTGTTTGTAAATGGGGGCTTTATAAATAATTTTTACAAATTTACTAGAAGTAGCAACGTTGTTCACTAGAAAATTAATTAATAATAAGTGCGTCATATCTAAACATTGATAAGAATTTGCTGGATAGGCCTACACTCAGTGTAGTGGAGATTAAGCGAGCACGTAAGGCCGAGTTAGTTGAAATCGCAAGTGAGCGGGAAATTGATTTAACATCAGCTAAAACCTTAGGTGATATAAAGACAAATATTATCCAGGAAATTTTTGGTGATAGGCCTGTTATGGAAGACAGTGAGATTGTTCCAAAGATAGAGATAAATGAGTTTAGTGTGGAACAACAATTAGCTTTTAAAAAACTTGAGTACGAAAGAGAAGAACGTGCATTAGATAGATAGAGAGAGAGAGAGAGAGAGAGAGAGAGAGAGAGAGAGAGAGAGAGAGAGAGAGAGAGAGAGAGAGAGAGAGAGAGAGAGAAGAGAGAGAGAGGGATAGAGAGAGAAAAGAAGATAGAGAGATAGACATAGAGAGAGAGAAAAGGAAGATAGAGATAGAGAAGAGAGGAAAGGAGATAGAGAGAGGAGATAGAGAGAGAGAGAGATAGAGATAGAGAACGAGAGAGAGAGAGAGAGAGAGAGAGAGAGAGAGAGAGAGAGAGAGAGAGAGAGAGAGAGAGAGAAGAGAGGGATAGAGAATTCCAGTTAGCAAAATTAAAAGTGGAACATGAGTTAAAATTGAATACTGAAGAAGTTAGACGACGAGAAGCAGGAAATGGTTTTAACATGTCGGAGGCTTATAGATCAGTGCCTGTATTTGATGACCAGGAGGTAGATATGTTCTTCCAACTTTTTGAACGGGCCGCTAAGCAGCTAAATTGGCCGCAGTCTAAGTGGACATTGTTAGCCGTGTCTAAGTTTAAGGGGAAGGCTAGTGTAGCTTATAATTCAATGAGTGATGAGCGAGCAAGTCAGTACGACCTAGTTAAGGCGGCAGTGTTGAGGGCTTATGAATTACGACCTGAGGATTATCGTTTACGGTATAGCGAGTTGAGAAAAACGCAGGGTCAGTCTTATAGTGAGTTTGTGGCTAAGAAGGCAGGGATGTTTGATAAATGGGTGGTGTCTCATCAGGTAGAGTCATATACCGAGTTACGGGAGTTGTTGATCTTACAGGACATTAAAAATGGATTACCAGTTAGCTTACGTATTCATTTAGAGGATCGTGATGTCAAAAAGATAGAGGAGGCAGGCATAGTGGCAGATGATTACGTGTTAATACACAAAGCTCAGGCAGTACAGGGTAGCTCTTTACAACAGGGTGATAAGAAGAAATTTCAGCCAGTTTTTTCCCGGGAAAGTAACTATCGGGGAGAGTCATCTAGTTGGTCAGCTAGTCAGGCAAGGAATGCACCTGGTGGGCAAAGTAAGGATAAACCTGCATTATCAGCCAATGCACGAACTTTTCGTCCACATTGCAGTTACTGTAAAAAGGATAACCATCTTGTCGGGGACTGTTTTAAAAGGAAACGCGATAATTCGCAAGTGGTCGGTTTAGTGAGGTCAGCTCCGTTAGCGAGAGAGTTAATGGTTAGTCCCTTGGCAGAGAAAGTAAACCCGTATGTGTCCACTGGTATGGTTTGTGATGTGAAACAAGAATTGAGTCCTAAGGCAATATCATTCTATCGAGATACCGGCTGTAGTCAGTCGCTGATAACGTCAGAGTGTTTAGCTGGTATTGAGAATTCAGATACAGGTCGTAGTTTGTCCTTAACCTCAGTTACTGGAGAAAAAATGGTTGTCCGGTTACATAACGTTTTCTTGTGTTCGAAGTTTGTGACGGGACCAGTCATTATGGGTGTTGTGAAGGACTTGCCTGTTGAAAACATAGGAGTTTTGTTGGGTAATGATTTAACTAGTCAGTGTTGTCAGTCGAAATGTGACCAATTGTTAATTAAAGACAGCACTTTACCAATAGAAGAGAGTGAGGTTGATGAGATTAAATATCCTGCGTGTATAAAGACTAGGGCTATGGCCAGAAGGGTAAAACGAGACCCAGAGGATATTTGTCATTTGTCTGATACGTGTGTGAGCCATGAAATTGGAGTGGATGAGGTTATCAGTAAAATGGTAGATAAGTCAACTGAGGAACTAAATGTGGTGGAACCTGTTGACCTCCCGCAGAGGGTAAATGAACCAGTTGTGTTTGATAGAGGGGATTTACCTTGTAATAGACAAGAGTTAATTCTAGAGCAGGGGGCTGATCCAAAATTGTTGGCAGCTCGCACTACCTTATTAACTGTGGACAAGGGAGTATTAATGAATAAGAGAGTTAGAGATAGAAAGGATAGGAAGCAACTGGCATGCTTAGAGCAAAATAAAATCAGTGTTTGATAGGAAGGCTAGGAGTCGGGAATTTAAACCAGGGGATAAGGTGCTGCTGTACCTTCCCATTAAACGGGGTTCTGTGCAGAACAGGTATTTCGGGCCCTATGTTGTGCACAAACGGGTTAATGAGACAGGGTATGTGATAAACACTCCTGATAGGGTTAGGAAAAGTAGGTATTGTCACATCAATTTGCTAAAAGGTTATTTTGACAGACTGCCGATAGTTCCAGTACTACCTGTCCAAATTGAGAGTCACTCAATTTCCTGTGATGACGTCAAGACTGCAGAGATCAAATTAACCAACAGCCAGATTCTAGCAGACTTGAGCCCCCGGCGAGCAAAGTTGACTACGTTGAAACAAGACAATGTTTCCATTTGTCAGAACCTTCCAACGATTACCAATACCTTAAGCCAGGATGTGCGCTTGGAACCCAACGCTACACCGATTCGACAGCATGCATATCGGAGAAAACCTGGAAAACGTGCGACACTGAAAAGGAAGGAAACGAAGTTCCAGTGGTCAGGTGAATGCGAGAAGTCATTCAACCGTCTCAAGCAGATGCTCTCCTCGTCTCCCGTGATGGCAGCACCAGACTACCGAATGCCGTTCAAGCTAGCTGTGGATGCCAGTGACGTGGGAGCTGGAGCTGTGCTGTTCCAGGAAGACGAAAATGGACTGGACCATCCTGTAAGTTTCTTCTCCAAAAAGTTTGACAAACACCAGGTGAACTATTCCACTATAGAGAAGGAAGCTTTGGCCATGGTACAAGCTCTGAAGCATTTTCAGATCTACGTGAAATCGGCAGTGCATCAAGTGGTGGTCTTTACTGATCATAATCCGCTTACCTTCATTCACAGAATGAAAGCCACCAACCAGAGAGTTTTGAGATGGAGTCTTCTTCTGCAAGAATTCCCAATTACCATTGACCATATCAAGGGCACATCCAATGTAATCGCTGATGCCCTGTCCCGAAGTTGAACGTTATTATAATGTGTTGACATTCTTGATTTCTGTTTTGTTTTTATATATTTTATTTGTATACCAGGGACTCAGAGACTCATTGTGATTACTGGTAGTCACCTTATTTTACATGTGTTATAAATGCCCGGATGCGTCGGTTAACGCACCTTTTGTTTTAATGTAGTATATTTCCCTATTCCTAGAGTAGAGGAAATATCCCTTTTGAGGTGGGTGTGTGTGACGGAACATGCTCTTAATTTTGTTTTCGCCTGTGGCGATATTAATTGTGTTAGAGGTCCGTGTGCAGTTCCAAATGCACGTAGCCCAGGTGGGCAACTTGTTACGTGATACCTTTGCGCGACGGTCGTCGAGCTTTTCTAATACACACCTAGTGCAGATGTGGAGGCCATGTGGCCAGTAGTTACGTAATAACTCCGCTAGTGCTGTTTATGACTAGGGGATTGCTCACGGAATGGCGACAGCCAGTCTGACGATCAGAGAAAGATATGCCGTCTTGGTCGCTGTGGAAATTCACTTGATACGTGAGGTACCGCCTTGTACCCCCAGGCGATATTCGCTGTCTCTGAGAGTTCTGAATAAATAGCTAGGGTTTTAGAGATATCGGGGAGAAACATAAGGAAGGCTCCAGGGGATCGCTGTCCGTCCGGACTGGTAATTATATATTTTCTGCTCTGTGTATAACCTTGTTGTGATTGATGTGGCTTTAAATATTTTAATACTGTATTATACCAATATTATTTAGACGGTGCTGCCGGTCATGTGACGTACATCTGTAGGCTCACGGTCCTAAATAATGATAAAAAGCTTAACCAGTCATCCTAGAGGACCTAGGTAAACTATAGGTTATTGTCTTTATTGTGATAGGTACCAGTATTAATTCTGTGTTACAAGGTTATTGAATGAGTAGTAAGGGTTAATTAAAAATTAATCAGTTAGGAATAGAGTTGTAATTCCTTTATTAATTAAGTTCCCCTGGAAGCGTTTCTCAATTATCACGCGTTACTGAACGAGTAGTAAGGGTGTTGTGTCACGGTGAAGTGATTAGCATATTGTGTAAACTAGACACCTAGAGATTAACTAATTAAGTGATCAGTTCTGGGTTGTTATTATTGTTGTTATTAATTAACTACTGCGGCAGTACATTTGTCAGCGTAGGTTAATACAGATTCCAAAGTGTATTGTGTTTTTGTTGTGTTTTCTAGCGAACTAAACGTGCTATAATAATATATACTCTATATAAGATCTTATCTCTGATCATACCTAGACGAGCCACTCGGGTAAATAATGCTCGACACAGAGAGATCTAATAGATATACAGTTAGGAGAGATATTTTGATAATCGTGTTTCATTCAGTTACGGGTATTATAGGATCCCCGTGACACATACACACACATTATTATACAACCAGACACAGACAGCCAGACACAGGCTCGGCGGAAGGAAGTAGACATGGGGGGGGGGGGGGGGGGGGGGGGGGAGGGGGGCTCACTGAGATCGAAGGCGCAAAGCAAAGTTTTTATGAGATATGGGGTATGCTTTAGAAAACTAGATGTCCTGAAATGCAACTTTCTACATTCTACAAGTAAAATTCATATCTGCCTTAAGATTTACTACTACTACTACTACTATGTTTTATTCAGAAGTAGCCCCCCTTGCCCCTGCTCCGCCATGCCTGAGACATAGACTACGCACATGCATACATGGGAGTTTATTGCAGTTAGATCATATCGTTCTTGTAATAGCATTCCGTATCTCAAAGACTAAAGACATTATAGTAATAAAATTATGCACGTTCTTTCATGCACTTATTGATTGCGTTTAATGAAAATTGCACAAACATTACTGTTTAACGAGTGTGGAAAACAAAGAAGAAAGAAATGTTTTATTTAACGACGCACTCGACGCATTTCATTTAAAGTTATACGACGTCGGGCATAATGGTTAAGTACCACACAGATAATGAGACCGGAAACCCCCTACCGCCAATCAATGGACTACTCTTTTCTATTAGCAGTAAGGCCTCTTTTATATCCCACCATCCCAAAGACAAAATAATCCACATCACGGCCTTTTTTGTAACAGTTGTGGTGTACCTGCTGGAACGAGAAATAAGCCAAAGAGCCCACCGACTGGGATCGGTCCTCCTGGATCGAATGCACATCAGGTGAACGCTTTATAGGACACATAAAATGTTTGTGTGGTTTTTTTTATATTAAACAAAAACTGTCAGAGATTCGTGTCTGGCCATTCTCTGTCTGGGTATATAAAATGGTGTGACTTTAACGAAACAGGGTTTTTCATGACAGCTATTGTTCTATCCTCGTGGATGTTTCCAGTGCGCCACTCTCCACGATCCCCGAAGACTTGATAATGCGTCAAGGTATCAATAATATCGAGACTGGACAGTATCAAACCGTAGACGATATTACTGATGGAACCATAAAAAAAGACAGTGTGTCATGTAATCGAGACAGAGTGCCAATTGTAATCAACCTGAATGTATAAACACTGTTACAACGTTCTAAGTTGTATCTCTGCAGAGTCAAAACGTTGTTTTACAAGGCTGTAACTACCCGCAGTAATCACTGTGGGACTTGTGCTTTGTCCATAAGAGGAGTGCCACTCCCAGAATGACACACCTTCCGTACTTTATAGAATACTGCTACTCCCCTAATATACTCTTCTACTCTGTAAGACTATTTCGTCCCCAGAATGTTTCTCCCTATCTTGTATGAGGACTGCCACTCACCAGAATGATTATCCTCCCTATTCTATGTAGAGGATCACCACACCGAAATTGGTTTCATAAATCGAAATCTACACGACATATTTAATGGACATATATACATACATGCATGCATGCGTGCGTACATACATACATACATACACACATACATACATACATACAACAGCTCTGACCTCATATCTAAAATATTGTAGTAAACTATCATGACTACACAAATGTTGTTTACGTCATATTGATTGTTCAGCTATTAAAACTTTTAAAAACAAAACTTAAAGTTATTGACTATACGATGTCGCTTTGTAAGTTATTGATTGTTCACCTATTATAGATCTTGTTTTCTTTTGTGCTTTTGTGTAACACC
Source organism: Gigantopelta aegis (assembly GCF_016097555.1). Taxonomy (NCBI): domain Eukaryota; kingdom Metazoa; phylum Mollusca; class Gastropoda; order Neomphalida; family Peltospiridae; genus Gigantopelta; species Gigantopelta aegis. The sequence goes on along the minus strand of NC_054706.1, from coordinate 74,742,716 downwards.
TTCAATTTTCAAAAGGTGTTTTTGATGCCTCTCGATATAAAAATATTATCAAAAATGTCTTGCTAAATGGATTGTTCGTTAGAGTAGATGACGTAGAAACTCTTATGTAATCAGTTTTACAAGATCGAGAATCTTAGAGGAATTGACCCTGTAATGACAGTGAAGGTCATCACAGATGCATGTCATTCAATAAAAACGATCTCCAATGCATCCAGCTTTCCAGATCGATCATGGTATAATGGATATTGGTTTGTAAAGTACTAGATACATTTGACTTATTATATAGGACGCTATGCCCCGATACTGTAACAGATAACTCAGCGGTTTGGTGACTTGGTAACTCAGGTGATAACTAGAAAATAATACCTCTAACCAATAGCCATAACCAGGCAATAACACCAAAACAAACCAAAAGTAACTAGTCAATAACTATAAAAACAGTAAAGAAAAACCAATTCTAAATAAAACGATCCTGTAACTAGGCAATATCTCTAAACAAAACAACAGAGTAAATATTAAATGACTCCAAACGAAAAGTAGAGAAAATAGCCAATAACTAAGTAGAACAACAGGGTAAATTGTCAACAGCCAACGAGGAAAGCAGTACAATAAAATGCTAGTATACAATAACCACTTGTATATAGAATAATACAGAATACAGAGAATCTCCACACAAAGCAGTACAGTTAATGGACAACACACCTATCAATAAAACATCGAATTAATGTGACATAAAAACGAAAACAAAATCGATACAAAAGATAAGTTTCTCCACCTTAATGGCAGGGTTTAGCATGCGCCAATGGGTTTTGTTAGCATGTGAAGGAAACGCACACTGTGCAAAATGATTGCGTGGTGGGTTAGCTGAAAGGAGAAAGGAAAGTGATGGAACGCGACACAAAGAAACCTTTTAATGGAACTCACCTAGAAAATGTCATGAACTAAATTATCCATCAATTAAATAGCAGTGCGAATGACGACCAGATAACAAATAACAAATGACGTACAGAAAAGAAACAACAATAATTGGCTGTAAAGTGCATCTGGTGCATACATCCAGTGCTTCATGATTGGTACATAACAATCCGTAGTACGTACCGTCCTGGGGAAGTGCATACTTTATCGTTAGGATATAATGTGTTTCCTCCCTCTCCCCCCCCCCCATCTCCCTCCCTCTCTCTCTCTCTCTCTCTCTCTCTCTCTCTCTCTCTCTCTCTCTCTCTCTCTCTCTCTCTCTCTCTATATATATATATATATATATATATATATATTTCTCTCACTATCTCTGTCTAATTTCTCTTTCACTATCTCTTTCTATCTTTCTCACTCTGTCTATCTCTCTCTTTGTCTCTATCTCTTTATCTCTCTCTCTCTCCATATAATATTTCTCTCTCTCTCTCTCTCTATCTCTCTCTCTCTCTCTCTCTCTCTCTCTCTCTCTCTCTCTCTCTCTCTCTCTCTCTCTCTCTCTCTCTCTCTCTCTCTCTCTCTCTCTCTCTCAAATATCAAAATAACTACACGTTAGTTATGCAAGATTCAGACTACCAACTGTCACGACGGAGTTGACCAACTGGATAGTTGCTTTGTAATTCCGCCCACCCCACAAACACTCCCAACTTACGATGGGTGCACTCAAATTAACAACTAATCGGCCATAGGAGTTGTATACGACGAGAATCTAGTAGTAAGAGCGCTCAGACTAGCAAATGGACAGTCGTAAAATTCGAGAGATAGGCGAGTTGGCAAACTTAGTCGTGACCGTTGGTAGTCTGAGCCTAGCATTTGACACCAAATGGTTGTAGTGTCTTTAAATAAGTACTCGTTTTCTTTATTATATGGACACGTATAACGTTCCTAAATACTAGTAGTTGTATATTTAAAATTTGTTTTGTTTAACGACACTACCAGAGCACAATCATTTATTAATCATCGGCTACTGGCTGTAAAACATTTCATAATTCTAATACATTTTCTTAAAGTAAACCCGCTACATTTTCTCGTCGGAAGTAAGGGATCTTTTATAAGCACTTTAACACAAATAGGACAGCACATATCACTTTCTTTGATATACCAGTCACGGGGTTGAGAAGGGGAAAACAACCAGAGAATGGGTTCACTGACGGCGGTTCGATCCTATGACCAAAGCCTACGCGGAGACTGCGAGCGTTTTACAAACTAACCTAGATCCACACCAACCACACCATACTACTAAACATTTTACAATACATTTAACAGAAAGCAAGAAGAAAAACCTACAACTTTAGAAGCGAGGGGTGAGGCAGCTACGTATCAATTCGCTTTTCAAATGGAAGGATCCTCGCCAATCGCTTTCCACAAAGTGACGGCGAACAGCGAATGACTTTTTCACCGACAAATTCGAATGGTCTTTTACGTTAGAAATATGTAGGTAAATATTTATCAATTTAGGGGGAAAGGTACAGGGGCAGTAACATCCCCCATTAGTTTTTTCTATTTATTTTTATCATTAAAATGGATAATTCCATCCACCCACCCCCCAAAAAACATCTATAGATCTTGCTAGTGTGTACCGATATAAATGTTTGTTTTAAAGAATATATAGGTACATGTACACACTTCTTGCATGGGAAGTTTTGGAAATGCCATCAGTAGCCGAGGCTGTATACAGGGTCGTCGTGTATATAGCCACTTCTATGTTAAGTGATAAAGATGGCGACGTCCATTGTAGTTATATTTATGGAATTCATTGGTCTTCTCAATATTTAGCCTGATCTTTATACGGTAGTCGACTAGACTCGAGTGAGAAAAAGATCCTTGCGTTATGCGGCATCAAGTAAATACAAATATGGCTATCAACAGTGCATATCAAAAGAGGAGAAGCGATCAGAAACTGTTAAAGGTAGTACTAAACCAAATAACTTCCGGGCGGGTCACACCGAACTTTTGATAGAGCAGTTAATACCACAAGTCCTGTAACTGGTGATAAATGTGAATGTTTGTTGTAAAACAAACCAATTAGTTTCATCTGGGCAAAATTGTATACAATTTTATTTCATCTAGTACAACAGTGTCAAGTAACCTTGTGTGGGGTACCTGTAAACAAAGTACTCACATTTTGTGCCGAACTGGGGTAGTCATAGACGCTACCCGTTATCTCTGAAATGAGCAGCTTGACCATCATTTTTCTGATTCACTTTAAAGGTGAGGGGTGGTAGTATTTATATCCGTGGTGTATATGTCAATTGATACGCTGTAGGTATGAGTTTTAGCTACGTTACCATTGTCATCTATGGGATTTGATTTGGTGGTATACACCCTAAAAGCCTTGTTTATAATATTATAGATTTATTATATATATTTTATATCAAGCAGAGAATCGCAAAGCAGGAGGAATAATTGGAAAATTAAAGATGGTTCGCGAACGCTTTTACGAACCACTACGCGTTCGCGTTATTACTAGAACGCGTTCGTTCGTTCGTGTTCGCTTGGTGGAAAAACATTCTGAAGGGGAACGGAATATAATTCATCCACTCTGAAACGAACTTTCATTTACTAGGAAAAAGTGGAGAAGGAAAGTTCATGTAACTTACCTGGAGAGAGCCTTCCACGCGTAAACAGATTTCACGCATGCACGTGGTGAGCGTGTTCCCGAGCCTAAAAACCATGATATGTAATAGTAATACTCATACTTTACGAGGTGTATCGGTGAATATCCCATCAGTTTTGGTCATAGGCCTCCGAGGGTCGAGTTAATTATTATATTAGTTATATGGTAAATAAAATCAAGAACTAGAAAGTAGTAAATAATGAAACGAAAATAACGTGGACTAGACGTCGTGAGCCTCACATTTTGTTTAATTTAAGAATGAAAAGGTCTATTTTGGTTGTTCGTGTCGCACGTGCAGATGAAGTTTGAGGTAGTTTTATCAGTGTGTGTGTTAGGGCTGTACTGGTATCGTAACAGATTAAAACTCAGGGACGTATGTTGAGGCCCATTTTGTAATAAACGACCCATTTTGTAATAAAAAACGACCCATTCTGTAATAAACGTAGGTACCCATTTTGTAATAAAATCGGACCCATTTTGTAATTATAAATAGGTGCCCATTTTGTAATTAAAAAAATGCCCATTCTGTAATAAAGGCTTAAAACGTCAGATTACGACATAGGTATAGGCCTTTGTTTAATATATACAAAGTGAAATAATATTAAACTTTGTGTTTAGATTTATTTCGATGGTCGATGGTTCGCCTGGGATACGAAATTTCTAACGCTAACCCCCTAAATATAAATTGTTTTCTTGTTCCAACCAGTGCTATTCGGTTGGGGTATGAAGAACCAAGTATGTTCTACAGCTGTGTATCAAAAATAGAAGCTTGTGTGGGTAGTCTGTATCATAATTATTGGAACAGCAACAGCTGATTAAAATACTTTGTGATGTTAAAGAAGCATGCATTAAAGATTTAATTAATATTGATAAGTATATTAATTTGGCATAAAAATTATAAGTTAAGGCACTCTCTTGTCTAAATGCATACTAGTTGTCACTTTTCTTTTATACTGTTTGTGAATGCAATACTTTTATGCATGTAGGTAACATTTAGTTTATATATTTCATTGTATTATTACCTAACATGAAAACCAAAAGCGTGTAATTGATGAATATAATAATTGAATTCTCTTGTGCGTTTATACATACTGTGTATATATGCTGTGCTGATAAGCTTACAGCTTAAAGCAATAAAATAATTGAATTGAAACACATATACATTTAAAACAGGAGATGATTATTTTGTCGTGCATTGATTATACTCTCCGTATGGATGAAAATCTGGATCCTAGCTAAAATAATACAAAGGTGAATGAATACATATACACAATCCAATGAATGCATATGTAAGCTGCACATTTTTCTACCCCAGCCCTTGAATTCTCCTTAATTTGCATCAGTTTACTTTTAACTAAATGTTGTTTATTCGTACTATAGATTATACATCAATTTTCTTTTTTCAGATCCTTTGATAAAGTAGCCGCTAAAGCGGCAAGTTGAAAACATAATATACTACTCAAAAGAATTTAAGGGTCAAAATTTTTTAACCAAACAAGTTTAAGAGTGTATTAGATTGATGATGTAAACTACACCAAAAATTTAATTTATTGTTCCATATTTACAAAAAAACACAAATAAACGTCACTGTATACAAGAAAGTCACATGACATGCTGTCAAAGTTGAAGGTTATCAAACATGGATTTTACACATTAGAACATTCGTTTAATAGTGTGTGAATCCACCCTGGCGCGAACACTCGACACATCGTTGCCTCATGCTGTTGATCAGACGTCTGAAGAACTCTTGGGGAATGGCCTGCCACTCTGCCATAAGAAGTTGACCCAGATCATGAAGGTTGGCCGGAGGGGCATGGTTATCCCGAACTCTCCTGCCTAATTCGTCCCAGGCATGCTCTATTGGGGCCAAGTCAGGCGAATATGCTGGCCAATCCATCCTGGCGATACCTTGTTGTCTGAGAAAGTCCGTTACCACCCTGGCGCGGTGGGGTCTGGCATTGTCATCCTGCAGAACTGCCCCGCCGCCAATCTGCTGAAGGCCTGGGAGAACCAACGGCCGGATAATCTCATTCAGATAGCGGATTCCATTCAGATTGCCATCCACCACATAGAGGGGGGTCCTGTGGTGGATAGAGATGCCGCCCCATACCATGACGCTGCCACCACCGAACCGGTGACGTTGTCTAACGTTAACGTCAGCCAAGCGCTCCCCAGGACGTCTGTAGACACGAACCCGACCGTCGTTGAACTGGAGACTAAACCTGGACTCATCAGTGAACATCACTCGACCCCACTGAACACGTTGCCACCGCAGATGAAGTATGCACCAGTGACGTCTGGCCGTTCTGTGACGTGGTAGGAGTGGTGGTCGAACAGCCTGGCGACGGCAGCGTAGATTATTGGCTCTCAGACGATTGCGTATGGTTTGATCAGACACTCGAGTTCCAGTCGCAGTCCGCAGATTGTCACGTAATCGGCGTGCAGTGGTTGTGCGTTGACGTAGAGCCATATTGGTGATGTAGCGGTCCTCCCTATTTGTAGTGCTTCGGGGTCTTCCCGAACGTGGACGATTTCGAACAGAATTCGTTGCTTGGTACCGTTGCCACAGTCGGCCAACAACACTCTGACTGACACCAAGTCTCAGAGCAACATTTCTTTGCGTATTGCCATCCTGAAACCAAACAATAGCCCTTCCTCGATCTTCGATAGTCAGTTGACGTCGTACCATTGTCGAATTTGGAGTGTGCACCGTACACGAACGCAAGCTCCAATTATACAGAAATTCAGCATTGGGAAGATGGAATACACATGCAAAGCGTGCAAATGAAGCGCTTTGTGAAAAAGCAAGTTATGGGCACTTAGCAGACCTTTCGCTTTCGCCCTAATTTACGTGCAAATGTAAGCATGTTTTCGCCATTAGAACTAGTCGACAGTGTCAATGACAGTGCATTTTAATTCATTTATGGGTTGCTTAGACCCACTTTCGTCAAAATGGAACAATACCCATGCGTGACATTATGGTCTAGCTAATATAATTGACATTCAGAAAATAATGTCGAAAATATCGTCTGACCCTTAAATTCTTTTGAGTACTATATTTTGATGTTCCTTTCTGAACATGTTGATTGAAGGACGGTTTCTTTTGAAAACACGAGCACACCAGGATGAAAGACAAAAAATATTAAACCTAATTTCTTTGTACTTGATTATTTCTTTTCATTTGTTTTAGAATTCGTCGTCATTGTAAACATGTTAACTTGGTTGGAGTCGGGGGGGGGGGGGGGGGGGGGTTAGAGGGGTAGCGGTTGACATCAAACGCGTTTTGTTTTTCAAGACTGGGTGTAGTTCAGATGACAGAAGCAATCAAACAGAGATAAAGTGTTTCAAGATTGTCTAAGGTTAAGTTTTTTTTCTACAAACATTTATTTATTTACTTACTCCCTCCCTCCCTCCCCCATTCACTTATTTATTTATTTATTTATTTATTTATATAATATATCTTTATTTATTTCAAATTATACTATTTTCATGCATTTTAGTTCTAAGTCTTTTAAAAATATATATTTAATTTCGCAGATAACATTAAATTAATCTATGCAATGAGCTGGCAGCATAGCCCAGTGGTATACTGTAGTGCCCGCCTGATGCGTGGTATGTCTAGGATCGATCCCCACCAGCTAGCCACTGGGGTTTTCTCGATGTAACCATACGTGCGACGCCGATATAACCGTATTTAAAATGTGTTGAGTGCGTTGTTAAAAAAAAAAAAAAAAATATATATATATATATATATATATGCAATGATCACACGCTATCGATCGATCTGCGATATCGATGGATCAACCCATCGCTAAAAAGACCATGGTATGTACGACACTGCCTGTGGGATGGTGCATATAAAGGATCCCTTGCTGTTAATAGAAAAGAGCAACCCATGAAGTGGCGGCAGCGTGTTTCCTATCTAATTATACCAAACAATTACACGACGGATCCATTGAATGCGTAGCGCGATCGATCGATAGTGCGTGACAAATATAGTTCGGTAATGTAAAAAAATCAATGAAATAATAATAATAAAGACGGTATATGGTTGTTAGGTAGCTGGATAGAAATGTCTAAGATATAATGGATGTAGAGACTGACGGACTGACAGATGCATTTGCATAGGTATATGTATAAACGAATATGTATGTACATGCCAGGGCTGTACCCTCCGATATTCTAAGATTATTATTTTTATGTTGCAGAAAATAGCATACACACTCGGGGTTTAATTCGGACTAGTTACAAATATGTTTATAAAAAAGTACTGCCCCCCATAGGATTTTGATCAGGGTACGGCCCTGTATGCGTGTACGGGTATATGTTTATATGTCGGGCGCCATATAGTCGAACCTGCTTTCATCGCCTCCTCTATAAGGCAGGCACCTGTGTTTGACGGCCACAGAATAGTATCAGTAAGATGACCGTAAGAATTAAAATGACAAATTCAACACATATCAGCAAGTGGATACATTTTTAAATTACGCCTACCGTCTTGTCTTATGTCGATAATATATTCACACTGGACTGACCATGAAATGTGATAAGCACGGGAGGTATTTATTCCTAACAGAACTGGAGATGAAACATGTCAACTCTTGAATTATGAAATATTTCAATGATTTATTTTAAAAAAAATCATTTTCTAAAGCTTCACCTAAGATTTGCAAGCAAGTTGCTTACTGGACAGAGTAGACGTTAATTGGAAAGCGGAGAAGATATGTTAAATAATGTTTTCCGATAATATTCGGACTTGCGTATGATGGACACTGGTCAGTGGATGAGATCGCTCGATCTTAAGTGTCGCCGCCGTCATAGACAAGTTCGACTGTACTTCCACGCACACACACATATATATATGCACACACATACACACGCACGCAAACACACGTACGCATGCGTCTCGCTCTTGTCTGTCTTTACATACACAGGCACGTATTTATAGGGTTTTAAACAAACTCCCATATCGTATCAAGTTTATGTCCCGAGTGAAATAATTTTCATTTATTACGAGCTTTAGCGAGTAACAGTGAAAATTATGTCTCTAGGGACACAGACATGATTCGAAATGGAAAGGAGTTCAATATCCTATTTATTACCCACTAATAAAATTTTAGACAAGGAAATCATTATTAGAGCGGCGTACATGTTTAATTCCAATGCCGTCACTGGTGGTACATAACACTTCTAGCGGGACGTAACACTTTGATATGTACCAAGATATTTGGAACCGTTTGGGTAATAAAATAATGTTTCACATGTACATGTATTTATTCATTTAATAAACGTTATCACTATAAAATGTACAAACATGCTGAGCTTGTTTCGCTATTCATGGGCCGATTTCTCGTCGACAGCTCAAATGTACAAGGTTTAAACTTTCGCTCACAATAACTCAAACCTAGATCATAATAAACCATCGATCATTGTAGATCCTATTTCATGTGCGAAATAATTACCCCCCCCCCCCACTTAAACGTGGCTGTTCCATCGTGCGTACATTCAGGCACCCCTTTATTGTTTCTTGTTTCTGTCAGTTATGGTAACGCGTTTAACATATTATTACAGCGTGTACGAACGGAAAATACGTTAATTGGTTTAATTAATGAACATCGGGATATAGTAGATGATTTTTACAAACCCAGATAGGAGAAACAACCAGGAGAAAGAAAGTGTCGACCGGCCTCGATAGCGCAGTGGTAAGCTGTCGGACTACAGACCGGTAGGTACTGGGTTCACACCCCGGTACCGGCTCCCACCCGGAGTCGTAAGAACCTTCTCCTATTTGTCGTACGGGTGTTTAATATAATGTTTGTATGTCATTATAAAGACGTCTACTACAGTAACTATTAAAGTGACAATTGTTATATTTTGGTCAAATCTTCTAAACAGCAGTGTCTTTAAATTATCTCTCTTGTTGTTAAGATTAGCAGCTTATTATAATTGTAATACAAATGCAATAGAAATCTCATGGTTATGATTTTTAAGAGTGTTTTAAATGAATGTGATTTGAATAGATTGTGGTCAAAATACTATTAAACGCTTATTATTTGATCAGTTTTAAAAAAAATAATGATAAAGGTAACTATCCTAAAGGAACTAATTGCAACATGTTTAAACAGGAAGTTTTACTCGAAAATTATTGACTAACATGGCCATCAATATTTGCCAGTGCCTAACTGCCAATTGAAACAGGCAGATAGCATAATATTGAGTCACAATAGAATATGGCATTTAAGAAATGCAGGTGATAATGGGTTTCTTTCTATTTTTAAATTTTAAATCTTATGAGAGAAAATTATATATACATATACAAAACGCCCTAATTCACTTTGTTTATTCTTTATTCTTTACAAGCATGGCCGGATTAAGTAGTTGCAGGGCCCGTAACAAAACAGTAGTGTATAACACATACGCCACCCCGACCCCCCCCCCCCCCCCCCCCCATAGTGACACAATAATTGCAACCACTGGGTCCAATAACCGTAAGGTACCCTTGAAAACAATATTCATGACTCGATTCACAGGCCCCCCCCCCCCCCCCGAAAACGCGGGGCCCGTAGCAATTGCTCCATCAGCTACGTTAATCCGGCAGTGCCTGCAAGGAAAACATCTTTACTAGTTAAACTATACAACTATTTACAAAAGTGTTATGGATAGTCAGCCCCCTCCCCCCCCCCCCCCCCCCCTCTCTTCCTCGGGGAAGAGGTGAATACAGGTTAAATAAGCATATTTTGTCAAGTTAAAAATACAGAAACTATATTATCAATTTATTGTGAATGTCTCTTCTCTAAACTGCGTTCACTGCAGTTTTTTAAATAATAAAACACTTGTAAATTCATGTCAAGTTTTAAATATGTAATTGTACATCCTTTCTTTTAAGAAGTCTCACGTTCTCCATACACGTACATGTTATGAATTACCACTTAAATGTTTTTTAAAAATCACTATTTAATATTGTTTCTGCATAGATAGCTTCAAAACATTCTTGGTATAAATATATATATATATTACAAATGATAATCTTCGTAGATTTAAATAAATATAGGCTACATTCTGTAATAACCTGCCCTAAAAACATGTGGTAGGTTAAGGATATGGCGAGTTTGTTGCAGAATTTCAACATCGTTAATCAAACTCTTAAACCTCCGATTTGAAGGTTTAACTTGGTTTAAGACGATTTTGATCCGAGATTCACCAAAGAGAAATGAAATTTTCACTTTTAAGAGCCGAGTTTGAACTGAGTTTAAACCGAGAATCATGGTGTAACTGCTGACGAGAAATCGGTCCTAGGTGAACGTTTTAAGGAATACATTTTGTTCTCACTTGTTAATAACATATTTGATTCAGTATTGTATTAACATACATAACGTGATGATGTACTATTTTAAATCCGAATTGATGATTACATTTTAAATATGTATATGCATATCTGTTTTAATATTTTTACAGATTGTGGTAACGATGCGAACGCCACTGGTGCATTTCATATTGCTTTCATACCTTGCTACTGTATCCTGTATCGGAAAGAAACAGTGTACGAGTTCCGTAAGATATGATATCATCATCCGTTTGCTCAAAGGAGATTTCAACGTGCCTGTGCAGAAGAGGACAAAAGAAGAACGGTCTGCGTTGGTCCAGTTTTGGAGATACAAAGGCCGATTATTTTTGGATGAAGACGGGAAGACGCTTCTCTTGGATGGGAAACAAGTTTGTCGAGATGACTACATGGCCAGAACTGTAGACAGGGGCTTAAAATCTAGTAAAGGATCTGGATCAAGAAAACTTAATCTTCGTTTAAGGTCAAAATACATACGTGTCAGTAGAAAAAGAATTCAAGGAATTCTTGACAGATCACATCTCTATCGTCAAATGAAGGCGAAGTTCACAAATATGGCAATATTCCGGCCTATTTCAGCAAAGAAAGTTCATGATCGTAACCAAATTGATTTGATAGACATGTCAAAGTGGACTGTGCAGTATAAAGGAGTTACATATAAATATATACTCACAATAATTGATATATTCAGTCGCTTTGTTTGGCTTAGACCGTTAGATAAGAAAAGTTCTGCTCGTGTAGCTCAAGGACTTATTAGTATATACACAGAAAATTTTCATTACTCAAGGAGAACTTTCCTTTGTTAGAAACGATGACAGTTTGGCTAACAACTTTCAGTTCTTTTTGCAATACAGGTCTGCCTGTCTGTTTCTCTCTCTCCCTCACTGTTTCTCTGTATGTCTCATTATATCTGTATCTCTGTCTCTGTTTCTCTCTGCTTATCTGTCTGTTTTTCTCTCTGCTTGTCTGTCTGTCAGTCAGTCAGTCAGTCAGTCAGTCAGTCTCTCTCTCTCTCTCTCTCTCTCTCTCTCTCTCTCTCTCTCTCTCTCTCTCTCTCTCGCTCTCGCTCTCGCTCGCTCTCGCTATGTGTCTGTGTGTCCATCTTTGTATTTATCTGTGTGTGTTTCTGTGAATATATAGTTTTGAAAACAAGGGGTTTTTTTCCTTGAAAAGGTTCATTATTCAAGGTGAGTTTCAGTTCTTTTCAAAACATACGTTTATTTTTCAGTGAATTCATACATTTATAATAATATTTTGTGTTGACTTCAGGAGGAAGTACCTGTACATGCTTATAATTTATGTAAAAAATAAACCGGTTTTGATACACAATGTTCCTTATCGAAATATTATTAGCACATTTATGAATTAACTTAAATAGTTCCTATTGTCATGCATAAGGGATAGTTCATGTTCAGTTACTACGATTTAACATTTCCTGACACTTCTAGTGTCTCACATGATATATTTTTAATCTATGGGATCGTCCAATTAGTTGTGCAGAAATTTATTCAAATACATCAAATCTTATTCAAAATTCTGTAATATTATTACACTGTATATATTTAAAATGTTCATATGTATGGGATTATTAGCAAATGTACATAGTTTAGAAAGAAATATATATATATATATATACCTAATATTGCCGGTAACCATAACAAAAGAAGAATAAGAATAAGAAAGGCAAGTGTGGGTAGTTATATATATATATATATATATATATATATATATATATATATATATATATATGCATTCAAGACCGCATATGAACCACATGGTCAGGCGGCAAACTAAAGTACAGTGTATGCGGTAAATCGGTTAATGGACAGTACCTGTGCACAATAATTGTAGAATTAACTTCCACAACCATCGGCTGAATGATCACATGTATTTTATGTGTATTGTTCACTTTCTCGTGGTGGGTGGGGGATGGGGTAGGGCGGCTGGGGGGTGTGGGGAGGGAATGTCAGTGGGAAATCACTTTTGACGGATACTAGTTTAAGTGTATTTCAGCTTAAGTAGTTGTCGATTAAACCCACTGTTTTTAATCAGCTGCTACGGCTTTTACAACACATTCATGTAGGTTACTTTCTCTTACACATATCTACACTTATATTATAATGTAACAGTCGTGGCGTAATGGGGGGGGGGGGGGGAGAAGGAACTGGTTGGAACGGCAAAAAGCTCAATTGATGTGTTCACCGAGGAGGTTCTATCCTGTTACCCAAGTCCCCCAGGCGAACGTTCAATCGATTAAGCTAGATCCCGCCCCGATCATGATAGATAATACCACACGATGGGTTACGAAAAACAGCAAGGATATTTTATATGCACTTTTCCATAGTCAGGATAGTACATACCAGGGCTTTTAGTATACCAGTTTTAGGGTACTGGTTGGAACAGACAAAAACCCCAATTTGTGTGTCCACAGAAGTTCGATCCTGCGACACAAGCACTTCAAGCGAGCGGTCTGGAGTAATGGATGAACGGAAAAACTGAATAGGTTCACTTACAGAATCAACCTTAAGACATATTCGTTCCTCTGACGAACTCCCAACCACTGAAAAAAAATCTAAACACAAAGTTTAAAATTATTTCAATTTGTATATATTTAACATCTATGTCGTATTCTGACGTTTTAAGCCTTTATTACAGAATGGGCATTTTTTTAATTACAAAATGGGTCCGATTTTATTACAGAATGGGTCGTTTTTTATTACAAAATGGGTACTTATTACAAAATGGGTCGTTTATTACAAAATGGGCCTCAACAAACGTCTCTTTAAAATCATACAATGTGCGGAGCTGTAGTTAGTATGGTAGGGGTATCAACTATCCTCTAACCAGTACATTCCCTAAACGTTTTTAAAAAATCATGACATATTATTTCTAGTTCTACATATCATAAAAGGTTTCTTTAGATGACCTAAATATAAAAATGAAATCGGAAATGGCAATTTACTACTTAATTCACCATACTGTTTCCATTCCGAGAAATATAAACTACGTAAAATGGGTACATATTACAAAATGGGTCGTTTATTACAAAATGGGCCTCAACAGACGTTTCGTCCTGTAAATATCTTAAGAGAACTGCTGCGAATAAGTGCGCATGTGTAATTAAATGGCTCTTTCTATTGGTTGAAATATTATTAAAACATAATTTGAACTTTGGTATATGCAAATGATGTCACCAAGCAAACTAATTTCTGTAGATGGCTTGTTCTATTGGTTGAAATATTACAAAAACAGTGTTTGAACTTTGATATATGCTAATGATAAGTGTCAGCAAGACATTTTTGTCTTATTTAGTAACGACGAATTGTGACAGACGGTCTTGGGTGTCAAAATAACCAGCGAGTAAGACTTTGAAGGCCAGAATAGATATTTTGTAACGACGAATTGTGACAGACGGTCTTGGGTGTCAAAATAAGCCAGCGAGTAAGACTTTGAAGGCCAGAATAGATATTTTTATTTTGTTATAGTTAAATTGACTACATTTTCTGTGCATTTTCATTCAGAAAATCAAAACGATTTTAATTTCAACGACAGGAGGTAAAATGTTATTGGAGATGGTTAGCTACCGATTCCCGCAAACACGTCTTGAGAACACGTGGTATTGTATAATACAGGTATGTGACAGCTGGACGGGTGTACCACAAGGGAACAATTCGTCTTCATTCCCCCAACATGGATACCTAAAGACTTTAGTAAAGTGTTGAAGAATTTAAAAGACAATGCGTTGCAACCGAATATGGCAAGTGTGAACGTAACGGAAAGTGTTAGTAGCAGTCGTTCGCTTCTCCGAATGAACACGTGCTCATCAAATATAAGAGAAATAACGGACATACCTTCCGGATTTCAATGTAAGGGAAAGACTTCCGCAGTGGATCAACAAGTGATACTGCATTTTAATACTTACAAATCTCATAGGTGTATTTTGACGGAATGAACCGAACGTCTACGGAATAAAACTTAAGATTTAGTCCCATAATGCCTCATTGTTTTCTGTCCTATATTTCTTCCAAAAGCACCCTTGTGGAGAAAATTTTACACAGAATAGTCCAAAAGTCTAATATTTCAAAGGCAAAACATAGTGATACTGGATTACTAAATATAAACATTATGTTGGTTTTATAGAACAACCTGTTTTAAAATGTATTGTATATAACTATCGCTAACCCTAATCTTAAACTAATTCTAACACATATTTCTTTAAAATTGTTTGGGGGAGGGGGGGGGGGGGTATGGACGACTTACCTTTATGAAGGAAACCCGCTACATTGTTTCTATTAGTAGAAAGGTATGTTGTATATGCACCAGCCATAGACAGGATAGCACATACCACGACCTTTGATATTTCAGTCGTGGTGCACTGGCTGGAACGAGAAATATCTTAATGGGGGTCGATTCTAAACTAACCGCGCATGAGGCGTGCGCTTTACCACTGGGCTAATTCCATATACTGCAGGTGTATTGTTTTAAAACATAATTTCATGACTTATCATTAGATTTGAAATTAAAAATAAATGGGTTTTCATATAGAATTCTCAAAATAAAGCTAATACAGACCAACTAAAACAGACTAGTTTTTCATTGTCCGTAAATGAGCGTGTAGTTATTTACTTAGGGTTTAAGAAACAGGAACAGTAACAAGATTATTTCAAGGAGGGGTGCAACTATATAACAAAAAAAAAAAAAAACGACACCTACAATGTTCAGGCAGAGCTGTAACATTTAAAAAGACCCTGAATCTGTGCCTCAAGAGGGGTGCGGGGCGTATCCCAGCGGTAAAGCGCTTGTTTGATACGTGGTCGCTCTAGGATCGATCACCGTCGGTGACCCCATTGGGCTATTTCTCGGCTATCCAATAGCTGATTATTAACAAATGAATAGGCTCTATTGGTGTCGTTAAACAAAACAAACTAACTGCGCCTAAAAATAAAAAAATAAAACCCTCATAGAATAGAACGATGGCGCCATCCATTACCGTTGTATTTATGAAGTTCACCGTTGTACGCTCTATCTGTTTGGTAGTCGACTGAAATACGACATCGGGTAAGTAGAAAGAAGGCAGTGCAGATGAAAACAAGAGAAACTAGGGTCATTCCATGTCAAATGTATAAAAAAACAAAAAACCTTTTTTGCGCTGACCCCCTCAGATTTTACTGAAACTGTATACACTAGTAGGGGACTCTGACACAACATCTCAGTCAAACATTTAGACCCATCAGTTGAAGGGTTTCCAAGATATAAGTCACCAAATATTTTACTAATTCATCAAAAATGAACCGGGTCATGTTATTAAAAATGTGACAACTTTGCTCCAGATTAAGCTAGGACGGCCATTGAACTATCAGTTTAAAGTTTTTTTAGAAGAATTTCAATGATATTGAAAGCTCTAAAAGTGATAATACATATATATGGACCTTGACCTCCCTGAAATGAGTAATCGCAGATTTTTTCAAAAAGTTGTCGAGGTCAAGATCAATATAAAAGTAAAAAAATAAAAAAATAAAATATTTTATTTAACGACGCAATCAACACCTTTTATTTACGGTTATATGGCGTCAGACATATGGTTAAGGACCACACAGATTTTGAGAGGAAACCCGCTGTCGCCACTACATGGGCTACTCTTTCCGATTAACAGCAAGGGATCTTTTATTTGTGCTTCCCACAGGTAGGATAGCACAAACCATGGTCTTTGTTGAACCAGTTATGGATCACTGGTCGGTGCAAGTGGTTTATATCTACTCATTGAGCCTCGTGGAACACTCACTCAGGGTTTGGAGTCGGTATCCGGATTAAAAATCCCATGTCTCGACTGGGATCTGAACCCAGTACCTACCAGCCTGTAGACCGATGACCTGATGACCACTACGCCACCGAGGCCGGTTAAATATAAAAGTATTCTTTATAGAGCTTTCAATTTCATTGACATGTTTTGTTCTTGTAAAAAGCTTTACAATGATAGTTGAATGTCCTTCCTAGCGTAATATGGAGCAAAGTTATCGCATTTTTAATAACGTGAGGAATTAGGTAAAACTTTGCTGATCTATATCTCAAAAAACCGCTTCACTGATGAGTCTACATTTTTGGTTGAAAGGTTATTTCCTGGTCCCCTACTAGTGTATTAAGTTTGATTGAAATCTAAAAGGGTCAGTGTTTCGGGTGATAGCGTTGGCATGGAGAACGATCGGAAACTGTTAGAACGACCTTGTGTAGTATATTATAGATTTAGAAACCTAAAACGACTCTAATGTGACGTTGCCCGATCGATGTGGCGGTGAAGTGTAACGTGAAGTAATCACTCGTCATGATGGCTGGTGTATCGAGATGGGGAACCGAGGACACTGTCGTTGTTTGACAGACCGCCCCAGTCCTTAAGGGATTCCGCGTGTAAAGCATGATTATGTGTAATTGGTGATGATTATTCCTGGGTTTCGTCTTTTCTAGCAGGCGCCGAGAAACCATTTCTGTTGCACTGAAATCAAAATCAAATGTTCAGATAAGTCCTGAATAAAACATTTAAAGTAACAACCTTGCTTTAAGGAGTATTGCGTTTGGAATGGATTTAAAGGAGCACCTTGATTATTCATGGATGGGATGTTTACAAAGGATACCTACTGTATTCAAAAGGACATCAAGATGTATTATCTATATATCTTCCACAGAAATATCAAACTGACAAAGACATTGCATATTCCCTAATAAATACCAAGAAAGACATTGAGTTCCTGGACATTTCGAATTTCGAGATGGGTGCATACCCCTAGCGCCTTCCCCTGTAACCTGTTTTTGCTTAAATCCAAATAATAAGCACACTCCGAAATGACTAAAACTGAATTTAAAACGATAACAATAGATGGTCAGTTAATTGTTCGTCGAACAAACATAGTTCACTACTCTGCCCATACATCCCCGAGCTACCCACCAACAAAACGTTGTGCGACGTCCCTGCATTGAGCGTGAACATGAATCTTTAAAGCCACACACCCTAGTTCCATCCAGCGGAAATAAATTATAATTTGGTTAATCTACAAACCTGTAACACACTTAGATCACGTTTTTATCAAATGGAGTGAAAAAGCAGGTTTTATATCGATAAATACCATGGGAATCTCCATGTCCCAATTGCTTGAAATAATTTTGAAAGTTTGTATTCTGATGTCACCGGTAGATGTCGCTCGAAGCACAACAATGCCTACGTCACGACAAATTTCATAGACTTGGGGTGCGTTCCTTTCACCTCTCCTGGACATGTTCCAACTGTTCTGTCCTGGTTGTATCCCCTCTCCAGATATCGTAAGACTTAGCAAAATTATTGGTTTTAAGGGTTTGTAACGTTTTGTATTGAGACACTTACTTGTCTGAACTTTATTGTTACTGAAAATGTTCACGAACTGTGAAGAAAAATCTCACAAATGAACAACAACAAATCGGATGTTGATTGCGCGAACCGTGCACGAGAAAACAAACCGAACCAAAATGATAACGGTCACGTGGTATACCAACCTCTGTGACATTGAAATGGAAATATCCCCTCTAAAAATAGATTAGACCTTGTCTGCTCAACGGTTTTTTCTCAGAGGCCCGTGCCATTTTATGAAATACGAAAAATGCATTTTGTGGTATTACAAAAACCAGGATTACCAGGATTACCAAAAAACACTTCAGGTGAATGGAAATGTATATTCTAAATAATAAACGGTAAGTAAAGTGCAATTTTATTTGTGAAAAAAATGGGTTTAATAGCGAAAAACAACTAGCCGTAACTAGGGTGTGTCCCTTTAAGAGGGTTATGGTATGGTAGGATAATGGCACAATTACTTCGTGTAAATTTATGGTCCCTTCGTTTTGCACGCTTATCAGTCATGTTCAATATTAAATAATTCTGTTCAGTACTGTTTTTTATATACATACTAATGAAAACAAACTCTAACAAACATTAAATGTAACCCTTCGTCTAAAGGCCAAGAACTTTAATTATTACAATATTAATAAATATATGTTTTGAATGCAACATCTTTCTGCCATCAATACCTAGGGCTGTTTGCATAACAAAAGATTGGTCTCTCAGGCTATGTGAAGGTCATTATAGCTTGTTTCATTAAAACAAGGGCTGGTACGTTTTATCTGTATGACAAGTGAAATGCAACATTGTGTAAAATGTTCCTGAAACATATACGCAAAAATATCTGTAATAACTCAATGTGCATTCAGTATATTGAACTGATTTAAACTCACGTCACTTTTGACGGCAATACACGTTGCTGCCAGACGCCAAGGTGTACACGTCATAGAAATTGGGTTAATGGGCGTTTGGCTAGGGCAATGCTTTCTGACGAGCCCCAATATACACTAGACTTCCATGATCGACGTGACCATGTTTGGAGACGTGCCGGTGAATGTTTTTTGTTTGTTTAACGACACCACTAGAGCACATTGATTTATTGATCATCGGCTATTGGATGTCAAACATTTGGTAATTTCGACGTATAGTCTTAGAGAGGAAATCCTCTACATTTTTCCATTAGTAGCAAGGGATCTTTTATATACACCATCCCACAGACCGGATAGCACACATCACGGACTTTAATATACCAGTCGTGGTGCACCAATGGGCCCACTGACGGGGAGCGAACCTAGATCGACTGCGCGTCAGGCGAGCGCTTTACCACTGGACTGTATCCCGCCCCTTCCGATGAACGGTATGTCGATGTCAACATTCGTCCTCGTGACCGATTTGGAGGTGGGTCAGTTATGGTATGGGGGGGGGGGGGGGGGGGACCTCGACATCACCGTGACTGCCAGGCTCATAGGCCAATACTACCAACTCCAATGCTCCAGAAGCTTACCGTAGTCGAATGGACACTGCGTGCCTGCAGCAGCAAATCATCAACACATTACCATGGCGAACGCCGAGACCAGACGTTTCACCCATTGAACACGTTTGGGGAATCATTGGGCGACGTTTCTGAAATTATCAACATCATCTGACCAATTTAGCAGAGTTAGGCGCCGCGCTCGAGGTGAAATGTGGCAAGACCTTCTCTCACCACCACCACCACACCACCCCCACCACAACCACTACCACCACCAAATGCTATTAGAAGTTTGATCAGGAGCATACAATGTCAGATTCGTACAGGCTTGGCTAACAGCGGGATTATCTGTTATTAATACATGAAAGAAAAACTACACCTTTATAATAACGACCCTTATTGCATATCTGAGTCACATCCGGGAATACCCCACTCGCTAGGTTTGAAACAGTGTTTCTGCTTTGCCACTAATGACTATTCCGACAAAGTTTAATATTCAAATATCTCTGTTGTATCGAGGGTTTTTTGTTTGTTTTGTTTTAAAATCCCCTTCAGACGGGATGTAGCCCAGTGGTAAAGCGCCTGTCATATGCGCGGTCGGTCTACGATCGATCCCCGTGGTGAAACCATTGGGCTGTTTGTCGTTCTAGCCAGGGACATATCAAAAGCCGTGGTATGTGCACTCCTGTCTGTGGGATGGTGCATGTTAAAGATCCCTTTCTACTAAAGGAAAAATGTAGCGATTTTTGCCTTTAAGACTATATGTGTGCTCAATGAACTCTAATGGTATCTTTAAACAAAACCAAACTTTAACTTTAATATCCCCTATTTATTTTGAACAGTATATGGTTATCTAGGCGTAAAACATATTAAGCCGATGACTGAGAGTATATTCCCAGAATAGATATAATTTTGGTTTTAGATACATTTCTCGTTTGTTTATATAGTATCGATCTGACGGATGTTGATAGAAAATAGTTCATCTCACAGAACCAAGATTACTTCGCGTGCTGCGTCTGCTAAAATAACATTCCGCATGTCTAATTTCTTCCTTTAAAACTAGCGCACCATCAGTGGCCAGCGATCTGTGCTATTTCTCCCCTAAAGGACTTCAATTAATCTGTCATCTCAGGATTTCTAAGCTTCGGGTCTTTGATTTACTGTGGCAATGAAGAAAAATCAAGCCCGGACGAGCTGTCGCGTGAAACCAATCGACGTCCATGTTGCCGAGGAACTGCACGCGCTCATTTAGTTTTTTATTCAACCTGTTGAATATCACTCCCATTTGTATTTGTACACAGAACTAACAACACCAGTAACTAGTCACGTTTTAACCCTAAACACAACTGTGAGGAAATATAGCGACTTGTTAATGTCATATTTGTTTTGATTTTGATTGTTTTGTTGTTGTAATGATTGGGGGTTTTTGCTGGGGTTTTTTTTGTTTGTTTGTTTTTTGTGGGGTTTTTTTTTTTTTTGGGGGGGGGGGTATTTTTTATATCACCCAAATGGACATATACATGCATATTGAACACAAACCAGTGGCGGCTCCAGACAATCCATTTAGGGGAGGCCCCAGTGACATGACGTGGAATGCCAATGGAACTTTGGGGGAGGTTTGGATGGGGATCGTAAAAAAAAAAATACAGTAATATATAATAAAATTATAACTATCGTAAAATTTAAGGGGGGACGCCCCTGCACCCCCCCCCCCCCCCCCCCCCCGAATCCGCTTTTGCAAACATCACGCATTCCGTAGCCCCCTATATCTTCGAACGTTACGTGATTGAACTTATTATAAATATATACATAGTTATGAAATACATACAGCTACAGAAACCATAAAATTTATATTCGGTGAAAAGTCATATTTTCACTGTTTAGTTACAGTGAAATATAAAAATGATATTTATATTTTTGTGAACAAATTCAAGATTCAATTATCTCTTTCGTAAAATATTACGATCTAATCATTCAGGTCAGTGACTCTTCATCATTGTTTAGTTTGATGCATATGATCGTATTTGAAAAAGAAGGAATTTAAACAATTGTACTTTAAAAAATGGATATGATGTTCAATGGATTATGACTTGCGATATATAAGACTGATTGAGTACGAACACAAATAATGGTGACACAATGTCCTGTCGCTGAGTATAAGTTAAAGTTTCATTTATGTTTTGTCTTTTTTTCTTTTTTTTGTCAGGTATGTTTTCAAAGCAGTATTATTAAGTATTTTATTAATTTAATACTTAAATAAAGGTAATTTGTATTCATATTTCATTTCAAAAGTCCATGGTCAAGTTAAATGTTTGCAAAAGCACTGGCGTAGGAAGGTGCCAAAGCGTGAGGGGGCACACTTTTATATTTATACACTTTTACACCATTATAAAGCAAATATAAAGCTCTGAAAAGTGGGGGGCACATGCCCCCTTGCCCCCCTGCCCCCGTTTCCTACGCCAGTGAAAAGTTCCACCAGAACAAATATACCATGGTGTTACGTGTTTTCGATAGGGTAAGCGAAATATACTGACAACCATAGAAAACGCAGCACTCATTTATTTGACTCAATTTTTGTTTTTGTGGAGATGCGATCTGACATATAGGATAGAATGAATGCAACGGGATGGAAGGTCACGTCAAGCCGTACTTTGTGCACGTGCTTAAGCATATTATTGTTCGGGAGCAGAATTCTTGAAAATCTCCAAAACGCACGTTCAAGTCATACCACTGGCGCCTTACAGTACCAGTTCTACGGTTATAAAGCCGGGAAATTGAGTTATCATATTCACGTGTGTGTAATCGACCTTAGGTTAATGCAACGACGTTCACGATACCGCGACTTTCTGGCATTGAGAGGCAACGAGCCTTAGCATGTTCTTAGAGTCGGCTTGTCGGCGAAGGAAGTGGCCCGTAGATTCAATTGCCACAACTCTACACAAAGATCGGCAAATTTACCTGTCTCACCTGCATAACAAATGTCAACGATCCTATCAGCCAACATACCGTACGACGCTGACTACGAGAGCAGGGTCTGCAACCAAGAATACCCTACGTTGGACCCATCCTGACACAGCGGCATCGACAACACCGAATTCAGTGGGCTCGAACGCATCGTCGATGGAGACAATGCCATTGGGGACAGATCCTCTTTACAGATGAATCCAGATTTCATTTTAGCTATGCCGATGCGGGTGTGGCGGAGACATGGTGGAAGATACGCCAACCGTTGTGTCCATGACGTGAATCGCTGGAGAGGTGGTAGTGTGATGATATGGGAAGGAATCAGCATGCAAGGTAGGACAGACTGTCACATTTTCGAGGACGTTGCAAAGCCCAACGTACAGAGACGAGGTCCTCCAAAACCACGTCATGCCCCACATGGCAGCTAATCCTCATCTACAGACGTTACAACATGATAACGCCAGGCCTCGCACGGCTATGCGCACCATGGCCTATCTGAATCAGCAACACATCAATGTTCTTCCATGGCCTTCTCTGTCATCCGACCTTGCTCCTATAGAACATGTTTGGGATGCAATGGGACGATTACTCCGACTGCAAGCTCCTGCTTACACTCTTCAGCAATTGGAGGCAAATTTGGTTCGCGTGTGGCATCAGATCCCCCAGGCCTTCATCAGGAGGGTCATCTGCTCCATGGTTAATGAAAGTAAAGAATGTTACCAACCTCTTGGACTTTCTCATCTCTTTGCAGAATAGTGTGTTTTTCGTAATACAGTGCCTGAATAGAATTTGCTTGCTACTTTCACTGATTTAATGACACTCGAGTTGGTGCTGCGTTTTCTATGGCTGTCAGTATATATTAAAGCGAATTATATTGTCAAATAATTCGGAAACATGTATATAATGAATAGACCATTTCATGGTGGTTGGTTTTCAAATTCGATTTTCAAAATCAACTTGTGATGTGTGAAAACCATATTTTGACTAATTTTTTTACTTTTCACACATGACTCGTTGACATGACTGAGATCAACTAATATAAATATAAATCGTATTTAACACACACACACACACACACACACACACACACACACACACACACCAACGAAATAATCTATAAAACCCGTACATTCGTTCGTTCATTTATTGTTTGCTGTTGTTGTTTATTTTGTTGTTTGTTGGTTTTTGTGGGAGGGTTTTGTGATGGGGAGGGGGGTTCTGCGGTTTTTGGGGTTTTTTTTAGGGGTAGGTTTTTTTTGGTTTGTTTTTTGTTTGTTTTTTTACTTCGGCCAGTTTTCTGTTGTTTATTTCACGTTAGACCAATATACTGTGACAGTTGTCTACAGCTGTATGCATGTAATATATTCTACCAGCGAGACAACTCTACAGCTTTGTACTATTTTTTCTACTTAGACCAGTCTACTGATTTAACGTCGTATTGATTTCCCCGCTTCGTTCTTTCTGATTCCCGCTCATGTGTGAAACCCATTTAGTCTGTAATTCGTGTGATCCAACAAAATCGCCATTTTGATGAAAACTCGGAGAGAAGTTAGACATTAAAAGAAAAGCTCTGTAAGGTCTAGAAAGTTGCATATGTTTGCTGAGCGGCGATCCCGGCGGATGTTTCCCTGCAAACAGTGTCGTTCTCGTATCGATCGCGCGCCGAGACGAGACACTATCTGGTCTGTCTCAT
Organism: Gigantopelta aegis; assembly: GCF_016097555.1. Taxonomy (NCBI): domain Eukaryota; kingdom Metazoa; phylum Mollusca; class Gastropoda; order Neomphalida; family Peltospiridae; genus Gigantopelta; species Gigantopelta aegis. The sequence continues at coordinate 74,718,303 of NC_054706.1, read as the reverse complement.
CTTGGTTAATGTGCAGTTCTGGTCGCTCATTCTCGCTACTGTGAGGAATTAATTAAAACAGGTCGTAAAAAAACATATCATTCCACCAGCTAATGAATATTCATCAGGATCGACTTTTTTCTTGTGAAGACATCGTTTTAATATTTACCGTTTAAAACGTATAAGAAAGTTGTAATATATAAGAGTTCCAGTGACGTACATAATATTGATGTCATACACTACAGTGATACACATGCACATATTTGTACTACGCATTTCAGTGACGTATACATTAATACCATAGAATATTTAATAAAGTACACATAATTATAATGAAGCGCAAAAACAATAAAAATGTGGTTAATGTCTTAAAAACTGCCAAGTGGCATTCGTCGTTCGACTTGACACTGACATAGTTATAGCAGCGCATTGAGGAGCAATCACATCGCTATATAACATGACTCAAAGACAGTATGGTTGCCCCCAATATGAATGGGCCCCCCCCCCCCCACCCTTCCCAGCAATATATAATCGTGGCTATGCGAATGCGACCTGATCAAGATAAAGCAGATGTCATGAGACAGCAACCAGTTATTTTATTTACCTGCAACAATACATAATACGAAAAATAAATAAAATGAACCGCTTTGTTTCACAAGTTTACCATTTCCAGTGTAGTTAGTCCATGCACCGCCTATAACCTCAGTGAATGCAGGATACATCATCATATCAGTCTCATCACAGTGTCATTAAAACCTTAATATATCACACGTTACAGTGATGTATACATCACAGACGTACTCATTGATATCACATACAATATAATGAAGTAGACGTTAACATATGTTACAGTGACGTATATCACAGACGTTGCAGTGATCTGATGTACACATTAATAACACATACTATAAAGTACACGTTAATATACGTTACAGTGATGTACACGTCACAGACGTTGCAGTGATCTGACGTACACATTAATACCACATACTATACAGTGAAGTACACGTTAATATACGTTACAGTGATGTACACGTCGCAGACGTTGCAGTGACCAGACGTACACATTAATACCACATACTATACAGTGAAGTACACGTTAATATACGTTACAGTGACGGACACATTATTATCGCTTCTAATATTAACAATTTTTTTGTGCTTTTTTTTTCTTAATTTTTAATGAACGGCTGATAATACGGAATGTTTCACAGCGGTGTCTTATTGCCAGGAGTATTTGATTAGCATTGCTAATTTGTAGATAGTTCCGACTTTAATAGATGTTATTATTTCTTTGGCGGGGAGATCATTAAAGTAGGCCTCACACGGCATCCATCTTGGCGCTCGGCGTAACGTCGTTAAAACATCAGTCTTCCCAACTACTGACCGCTACTCTTGGAGGACCAATCTATCACCGGCCTTGTCCCCTGGCACTTCCCGACCAAACCAATTACTCTTGAATTTTATCCATTGAGACTGCATTCAACATAAATATCACAGAAATTCAGTGAATTTTGTGTCTGGGTGTTGTTGTTTTTTTTTGTTTTTTTTGGTATGTGTTTTTTTCCCCACCCAAATAACAGTTGTTATTGTTCAGAACCGAAAGATTAACATGTAAAACAATGGAAACTCTAGCTCGACGTTTCAACAGGTGGCGATTGCAACTGCATTAGATAATTTTGCTTACGCCATGGCGAGTGCCACCGATGGGGAAGAATATGCTCACCTTTTTGTGACAACCTGACTTCATGATCATATCCAATCTTTATGCGTTATGCAGATATAAGGCTTTAACTACGATCAATGTCTTGTCCTTCAGATTACGTCATTTGACCACCCCCCCCCCCCCCCCCCCCCCCCCCCCCCGTCAATTCATTAGTTGATCTCAGTCTATCGAAGTCAGCAGTACGAGATTAGGCCAGGGGTGAGTTCAGCCAGACGATTGTTGCTAACGCTGACTATACTGATTTTCACGCTACACATTTAAGCGAATGACTTTAAGAACCATTCGAAATAGTTTACAAACGTTTAACGAAAAGTATCAGAGAAAACATCTGGCCACAACCCAGAACAATCGGAGAAAAACTTTGGGGCGAAAGACGACCTGCTTCTGACTGTGGAGTTCATGTACGCGGTAAAACTCATGATTTGTATTCAAGGAGCATAAAGAAACTGAAGGCAGAAGAAGAAGAAGAAGAAGAAGAAGTTTAGCGTAAAACGACTAGCTGAAAGTAGACCAGGTTTCTTCTTCTTGTACTATACTGAGGCCGTGTCCTGGAGTATTGTAGTAAAGGCTCTATGTCGAGTTTGTTTTCGACTAATAAAATGATTTTTTAACGATTACAATTGTATACTAGTTTCGTGTTAAGAAGATCAGTATCTGTATATTCAATGTGTTTCCTGTTGTCCTAAAATTGTAGCCCAAACGGGATTTGGTCTCCCAATAATTTCACACGTATGAAAACAAATATAATTTTTTATATTAGGAAATAAATTGAAGTATGACCTAAAACAAAAACTAAAGGACCATCAGAATCATTTAATATACAGCCCCTGATATTTGATTGAGAAAAAATATCTTTGATATGAAATTGTACTCATTAAAACGTCTCTGTCAGTCGATAACATCTTAACAACGGTAATAAACTCAGAACAGTCCCTTGAAGCTCGGGTTGGCTTCCGTCATTGCGGCATCGATCCAGAGAAAGTATCTTGATCAGGTCGCTAGCTTTTTTTTAATAGTAATTTCAAGAGAGAAAAACCAACTAATTATTATATATTAATTACTTCTAAATGTACATTCTTGAAAGTTATGAAATAACGGAAAGCACTTAACCGACAATACGATTCCTAGATACTTTGGCAATGGAAGTAGAATGTGTCGTGAGTGGCAGTCCTCCTATAGGCGAAACATTTGGCATATATTGATAGGAGCGAAACATTCTCGGTGGTGTTGTGGAAACGAATCGGACATAAGGCTGGTAGGTATTGGGTTCGCAGTCAGGTACCGGTTCCCAAGCAGAGCGAGTTTTAACGACTCATTGGGTAGATGTAAGACCACTACACCGACTTCTGTTTCACTAACCAACTGTCCTGGACAGACAGACCAGATAGCTGATGTGTGTGCCCAGGACAGCGTGCTTGAACCTCAATGAGATACGAGTACGAAAATAAGTTGAAATGAATGATATAGGAGCAGCCACTATCTTTGTAAAAACATCCATTTGACTGCCGTGTGCATAGATATGGTTTTGAAAATGTTAATGTTTTAGTTGTTTAGATCTGAATCGCTATAATGGAATTTCATTAAATACTTATTTTTGTGCTTATACTCAATTAAGATTCATTCACGATGTCGTGGGCACACACCTCAACTATCTGGACTGTCTGTTCATTACTGTAACAGTAGGTTAGAGAGAAAGAAGTCGGTGTAGTGACCTTGCACCTACCTACAGAGTCGTTAAACTCGCTATGGCTGGGAGCCTGCACCGGCAAGCGAACCCAGTACCTACCGGCCTTGAGTCCGCTGCCTTAATCACTACACCTGGCCTCAGATTACAGTTATCTTCCCATTTGGTTGTCCAAAATCCGGAAGTTTCACCGCGCAAGTAGTCTGCTGTTTGACTGTGATTATTTCATGGCAGACAGCTATGAAGTGGCAACTGTTTGACTGAAGTGACAGGGGATAGCATGTAGTTTGTAAACATGAGTAACTTGTTGACATTGAAGACTTGTTTGTGGTAATTCCGGCCCATGCAAAAGTAGTGCTTTATGTGTAAAATGGGTGTACTCCGGCCTGGTTTAGAGGGTGTGTCTGTTTAAACCAATAAGCTGGGAGAAAGAGCTGGACAACAGGGGTTGTCCTTTTCAGGGTATGTGTCCCCCATGCAGGCAAAGGTACATACAAAACTTCACGGGCCTGCTGATATTAATAAAAATGTTATAGCCACTAAGGCTATATAGAAACATATAGCGAAATTAATTGTGGTCTGAGGCCTGATATAGTTCACACATTACACCGGTTAAATGCTTGATTCTGATGAAAGTATTATAACCAGAGAGGTGAAATTACACAGACTGATTGTGCATACCACAAGGAATATGAAAACTAATTTATTTATTTTCTAAATATTTTATTAAATTAAAAAACATTTTTTTTGAATTTATTAAAAATTAAAATTAAAATTTTCAACTTTTAAATTTCAGTATCCTCCAAAATAGCATAAGATGACCTCTGATGTTACTACAGGTTGTTGCAATATTTTTTAACAGTTTTGAGCTAATAATTTGGTAAAAAAGAGCAAAAGTTGGATTTTGTTAGTCAATATTGAGATTTTAATTTTTTTTACATATTGAATTTTAATGAGTTTCTCAATTATTGCAATTGGACAGAAGATCTAAATATAATGAATATATCACTACTAAATGTAATTAAACACTTTAAATAAATAGTATACAGTTTTTAACAAGATTAAGTACTCTAATAATACATTTCACCTACATTTATGTAAATTACACACTTCAGTCATTTTTCAAAAATGGTCTTTTTATCCTTAGAAAATCTAATAGGCTAATATTCTATGCTGTCTGAATGTATTTATTGTGTTCAGTAATCAGATGCTGGTATACTTGTCAAGTTTATTGCAGAAAATGTGCCAAAAAGGTTAACATTTGGCTTGTAATACATATGGCAGAATAATCCATAATGCATATTCAGTGGTCATTACTACAAACATCCTTCCAATCAAGAAATACTACACTGAGGTATCCCAGACACTGGCACATGACTACACTTGTTAACAGTTATCACTGGAAACTGAAAAATATGGTGCAAGTACCTCTTGGTAGGATTTATATCAGCATTTTGTGACAAAATCTTCATTTTCAAAGTTGTCGTCAACAAAAAAAATATTATTGTGTATACCTAAGTAATATCTGTAGGGCATATTCATATTAATATGCATTTATATGGACTGTTTTGCCTTTTACAAAGTGGCTACATGTCTAATACAGTAAATGAAGTAGATTAAGTAAATACAGCAGGTCAAAATTGAATATGAGGCCTATCATGTCTAATTTTCCCTGAAATTAGTGTGTAAACATTTGTTGCAAATGGCCCCAATTTTGTGACTTTCACCATCCCTCTGACACATTTCTAATAATGTATCATGAATTCAGTCACCATATCTTTACTAAGCCTCCACTTATCATATCTAAAATGCAAAATTTTACAGTTTTAGATTTTTTTGTTTCTCAAAAATTTAAATTTAAGTTTAATATTTAATTAAAAATGAAGTAAAATCTAATGATTGATTTTTTTTCCTATAAATATTTCAAAATCTTTCCAAGACAACACTGTGCAGATAGAACATATGTAGAAGAAAAAATAGCTGCTCATTGTATGAAGAAATTCCAAAATTTGATAAAGTTATTACATTTTGAAGTTGGTGTCCCTCAAGTTTCCATTGCTAAAATTGGCCATGGCAAGGCACTGTGGTAGGTGTTTTAACACAGCCTCTGTATACTCTCAGTTTAAAGGTGACATACCGATACTTACCGAGCATTGCTTTAATATGTATATCATTGGAATGCATTAGTGTGGGCCAGTTTTTAGGGGAAAAAATGGACTGATAGGCCTCAGATTACAGTTATCTTCCCATTTGGTTGTCCAAAATCCGGAAGTTTCACCGCGCAAGTAGTCTGCTGTTTGACTGTGATTATTTCATGGCAGACAGCTATGAAGTGGCAACTGTTTGACTGAAGTGACAGGGGATAGCATGTAGTTTGTAAACATGTGTAACTTGTTGACATTGAAGACTTGTTTGTGGTAATTCCGGCCCATGCAAAAGTAGTGCTTTATGTGTAAAATGGGTGTACTCCGGCCTGGTTTAGAGGGTGTGTCTGTTTAAACCAATATGCTGGGAGAAAGAGCTGGACAACAGGGGTTGTCCTTTTCAGGGTATGTGTCCCCCATGCAGGCAAAGGTACATACAAAACTTCACGGGCCTGCTGATATTAATAAAAATGTTATAGCCACTAAGGCTATATAGAAACATATAGCGAAATTAATTGTGGTCTGAGGCCACCTCTGAGGCCAGCTGCCATAATGGTAGCGCCGGCTTCTAGACGCTCACAGATTTATCTCAAGAGTTTGCCTTTCTTTGGCAGGTGTCCTGCTGGCAAGAACCGTTAGGTCGGACCCCGGCATCGTTAGCTGGGGTTCTGTTAAATAACCCCTTCACATCTCTCGCGTTAAAGAAGGCAGTAAATTAAATAGTCCCCAGCCCATTCAATCATGTTTTTATCGTTCTCGTGTTTTATTGGTCTCAAATTGCGCGCGGTTCATCCCGTTATTGGCGACTGATATTGGCAGCAAACCCTGCCATTAACGGTATTGAGCTAACCACACTGGATGCGGTCTGTGGGCCGGAATGCGTCACCTAATGACAACATCGCGGCAACTGGCACTTGTTCAGCTATAAAAACATCTCTCTTTTTTTTATTGTTTACTATTAACTGAATCACAGTCCTCAAATATTTTACGGATAATTTAATCGGTGTGACTAAAACGGGCAAAAAATATATAATGTTTTACGATCGACCGCAGACCCATTAATTTGTTAAATTTTAAGACCTCACCGACACAGATATGTTGAAATTTGGACTTTATAAATAACATGTGTCAAATATGGGGATAG